>NC_056734.1:634285870-634373370 GCF_019279795.1 Protopterus annectens | reverse complement strand
TCACATCATCGACAACCTGCGACCAGACATGGTCACAGAAGGGATATTAAGCTATAGTTTTCAATAAAATGAATGAGCCATGTTGAAGACAAAAACAAAAAAATACCAGTCTTAGCCAGAATACTTATTCAACCACAAATTAAACTAAAGAAACTAAGCTCTTTAGTCTTATACAAATTTCTCAAAGACTTCATCAAAGGTGAGTGATATACAACTCACAACATTTAAATATCCTAATCCAACCAATGAATGGCCATTCTTAATTAAGTGAAAACATACAAAATGTTTTTTAAAGAACCAACTACCCTAGCCATTAATCAAATATAAAGTTCAAGAATGAAGCACAAATACAGATCGATAAAAATATTGCAAAAATGTCTGTCTACATAAAGAACATCTGTTGGATGAATGTAAAATGTTTACAATGTGTTTAAAATGTATTTAAAAATAAACAATAATCCAGGTGATACTACAATCGAAAAATATTGAAAATGTTACCACTGGATCAAAGTATAGCAGTAACCAAAACTCCTGATATAAAGGGTAATGCGTTTGTTACTTCAGACATACCAGTATTGTCACTCCCCTTCAGTATTGGCATGTTAAGCGATGTTAACACAGCTAGATTTATCTGGGATATTATACTGCCACCTGAGTTGAAAGAACTGGTCTGGTTATCTTAGATGATAGTTTACCGTAAAGGGAGAAATATTAAATATTTAGTTGAGATGAATACTGGTAGTTGATCCTTATGTACATACTATAAATTTTCCATGGTAAATTCAACCACCTTTAACCTGCTTACAACAGCTGTATCATGATATGGACCACAGTAAAAAATTATTATCACAAAGACTGAGATGAGCAGGTACCTAGTTGCTGCTAATATAGTGAGTCATCCATTCAAAAAGGTTGAGAGATCTCTGGACTATTTTCTACAGAGTCCAGATTTAGTAAAAGCAATAGTAATAGCAAAGGTAAATGAACCAACTATAAGAAATGAACTTTAAGAATAAAATAAAATAAAAAAGCGAGTTGCATTCTTCTTTAAAAAACTTTTAACCCTTATGAGTTATCTTCAAGGCAGATGGGTGCTGTTTACAGAATTAGATTCAAGCAATCTGATTAAATCCAAAAGACAAATAAGACAAAGTACAATCATTGTGACATGATTAGTGCGCAATCCTAAAATTCCATTGGTTCGATATGGTACTTGGTTTGCCAACCATGTGGACCCCATAGCAAAATTATAATTGCCTTAGAGACATCATCATGTTCCAATGAGAGAATGTGTGGGGCTCAGCCTACAGGAGGCCATGAAATGGACATCATGGAGATGCAATTTCTTTTAGGAGACAATGACAACATAATTTTACTAACCAACTTCACACATCCTGCCCTCAGTCTTCCCTCATACAGTACATAAATGACTCCACCATTATTTCTATCGCTGATAGTCCCACTGACCCAGTAACCCTGACACAAAAATCTTTCAACCTCACTGAAACATGGCTCACTAACAACCAACTTATACTAAACCCTAAAAAGACAAAACTTCTTCTCTTCCTCCCAAAATCCCTTTACCACCTTAAATCCTCATTCACCGTCTCTTCCCTCAACAACACTATGATCATAGCTGAATCGCACACAAAACTGCTTGGAGTAATAGTGGACAATCAACTAAAATTTGACCTACATCAGCAAAAGCTTGGTTTGCTCTATAGAAACAAAAGGTTCCTCACACCCAGTTCCAGGATCTCACAAGTCCAAGCTTACCTTCTCCCCAACCTCTTTTACAGCTCTCAAATTTTAACAAACTTACAGTCTTCACTACTTTCTAAACTTGAAACCAACTACAACAAAGTTGCTAGACTTGCAGTCAATCTGCCTTCAAGATCACACCACTGTCACACTCTCCAGACACTCAGCTGGCTAGAGTTTCCTAAATCAACTCTTACTTACCCAACTTCTTATTATCCATGTTATTTTGAACAAGCCCTCTTTTTGCCCTAGCATTTCCTCACTTGTCTCCATCTATAAGCCCCCTCCATCCCTCAGAAACTCTGACCATTGTCTTGTAGAAATTCACAAACCTATAAAATCTATTGGATAGAATCTCTACAGCTACTTCCCTGCTCTTGCATGGAACAAGTTTCCCATGAACCTTAGAAACATTTCCTACATCCACGAATTCAAGAAAACTCTCAAAAGGTACCTTAATACCACATGGATTTGCCTTTGTAATCATCCCACATGAACCCACCCCTTTCTCTATCACTATTCTATCTATTCCTCCTTTCCCTACTACCATAACTCACTTAACTGCTCTGTATTGTACAATTACCCTCTGAAGATAACCCAATGTCTTATGTAAATTCATTCAAATGTTTTATTGGATATTTCTTTGCTATGTTTTTTCGTCAGTGTTATAATGCCCTTACTATATTGTACTGTGGAGCTTTATCTACATTTGCTTAACTGTTTTATTGTAAAATTTTCACTGTATTCATCTTCAGTTTTGTAAATTTTCTTGCTTACTTGTACTCTGGAGCTTTTCTCCCCGGGCCTCCACTGAAAAAGAGCTTTTGCTGAGATGGACTATCCCGGTTAACAAATGTCAAATAACATAAATAAAATAATAAATAAAATAAAAATAATTGCCTCTAAATATAATTCCAATAACATAACGACTTAAAGTCCAACATGTACAGTTTTTTAAAATTAGATCTTCACTCGTTGAAATTGCTACACCTCAATTTACAAGTTGAAAATATTAGTTCTCCAGTGGCATTAACTGTCAATAAAGAGTAAAGCAGTTCAGTCTTCTCTTTTGTTGTGGGTTCAATTCCCAGATGCTATCAGTCTCAGTTTGTAAAATGTATGTCTTACCAACCCATTATGTCCCACTTTATATAAATGTATCCATTAACAACACTAATTATTACCAACAAGTTATGCCATACTGTATCTGTCTGTCACAAATGTATATGTATGATTACAACCTTCCATACCAGACAGCATAGCCAGAGAAGAGAATATCTCATTTCAAATGTATATAACATATTATTAGCAAAAAGCATTTGATGATTTCTTAGTGGAATATGTATAAATACACTAGGCAACACACAAGGCCTAGTCTCACTGTCATTTTCACACCTGCAGTGCACCTTGAAACAATCATATCCAATTTATCTGCCAGACCTTTTGACTGTTTTCTTCCAATTAAAGACATCCATTTACAAAGATGGAAGTTTAATGTTAATTAATGATTACAAAAAATACATTTTAGATCCTTCCATCCATCCGCAACCCATTCTCCCATTTTTGCTAGATTCTCGCTGTACTCACGCTGGATATGACCGCACCTCTGATGTCCCCTACTTATCCTGAGTCACAGTCACCATCAGAATCACTAACAGTCTTGTATGTCCTATATGTCTGCACCTGCTACATAACCTACACTACCTACCTAACCGTCTCATTCATAATCACCTTCCCCAATAGTCCTATCTGTCTACAAAAAAAATAAATAAATAAATGGGCACTTGTCTCACAAAAAAAATAAATAAAAAATCACACTACATACATAGCTCCGTACTTCTCCTAAGTATGCATCTCACAAACTTAATTTGGTGCAGCTGGCTATACAACATTATTTAGTTGTATTATCCACACCTAATGTGATGACTATTCAAATTCATCAAATTATTTGTACAAGTATATTGTTATCTCGAGAAGAAGTGGATAGTATTGCGCTCTTGCACCACTATCCTGCACATTCCTCTTCTTTCTCATTTGCCCTACCATCTGCTTGCTCCTATTTTCACCACTGTCCTATCAACCCATTTTCACACATTTATTCTGGTCAAAAAATAGAATCATATGTAACACACATAGCTAGAGATGGCTAATAAAACAAACCTTCAATTTTTCACAGCATTTACACAATATTTGGCATTGTGCATCAATGGTAAATGTCAGCAAAGGCTGTTTCACATCCTCTGGCAAAAAAGTGAAGATGCAAATTCAATTAAGCTTACTTGGTCATTTTTGTTGTGTTCACATTGTGGCACAATGCAAATATGGGCACAGTGAATTTTGGATTCAGTAAAGTCTGTACAATCACATGCATTCACATGCATCAATGGAAAGTTTCATGGGAAGAAAATTTCAGCATAAGTAGCTGAATTTTATGCTAATGAAGCAAACCAACATGAAGGAGCAATCCAACAACCCTATGCACAAATGTGTATGCTCCATGTCCATTTTGGAAGTGTAAGTGAAACTTTTCCATGTACAGGAGCCTACACGGAAGCAAGGGCATGTAGAAGTTGGAAAATATGTACAGAATGCCCATGAAATGGTAAAAGCATGCATGTAATGGCTGAGGATGTTCAAAGGAATCAGTGATACATGTCACATCACTATAAATATTATAATTTTAATTTTAGCACAAATTTGTGCAGTGCGCCTCTACATGTAAAACATTTGAAAATGACTAATAAAAATGTAATATGAAAGATTGGTATGCTGTATTGCCACAACATCTACAGTAATACCCTGCAATATGTCTTTAACTACATGCTCCCGTGCTGTTGCCCAGCTTACATGGCTAGTATTTCTGTAGTTTTCAGGCTGTCAGCATGGCTATTATGCAAATGATGTACCAAAGCAATGGATTTGTTGAATCACAAAAAACAAGGACCATGTAGAGCTGCTCATTCCGTGTAAGTCCCTACATGATATTTATGCTTTCCATGGATGTTGATGACATCAGATGGGTATGTCAAGTAAGGTTGTTCAGATTTTATGGGGTCTTTTCACATGGGTACGCAGTGCTCCACTTTGCTCAAACCACAATGTTACTGGAATACAAATGTCCATGAGAAGACACCAGACATGAGCTAGACATCCAAAAATAGAAACCGGATGCATTCAATCAATAGTGTCGAGCATCGCTGAGAATCATGCAAACCCGATAGGCAGGGCTGCGCTCTAGTAATCTCCTTTAGTTAGGAAGCTTTTCTTGAGTACTCCTGTGGTGCCAGTTGTTAGCTGTTGGATTAAGATACAGATAGTCTTGGGTTCAAGTACAGGGTATGCCAACTTTTAATCATATTCTGTATGTATTGTGACAATAGGAGATGGTATAAAATGTTTTACATAAGTTGCTGTCATTATGATTAACTGTGCTCTGCTGCATATCAGTGCATAGAGTGCAATACTGCACACTGCAACAAGAGTTGTTAATCCTGGTAATTACATCCTAAGCAGGTGAATGTAATTTAAAGTAGCCAATGCAAGATGGTGTTCCTAATCAAGAAATGTATAAAGTATGCATGTAGCTTACATTCTGATTTCCCCTTGATACTTCAACAACATTGAAGTAAAGACTTGGAAATGTTAATTGACAAAATGCTAGTGGCTGCTGCAGCTATTCTACATCTGTATGTGCCGGAGGCTGAAGTCAATGCTGCTGGTGCTGATGACAATAGCCCCAAGCAGAGAAGGAGAAGAGTGTTCAGCCCCAGGGTAGCCTACCAGGTGCTACATGATCTGGAGATTGTAGCATGCTACAGGGTGGACAGGGACACATTACAAGAACTCTGAGTTCGGCCGGCCTCAACTCAGAGCCAGAGCAACTGAAGGGAACCCATTCCAGTGGAAACTAAGGTATGTGTCGCCCTTAGAATATTAGCTAGGGGGTGTCACATGCATCAGCATCTAGAATACTCCACCAGTTCCTGGATGCTATGCTGATACATGCCAGTGAACACATATGTTTTTCCCTTACTCTTGAGGACATGACCAGCAATATGCAACACTTCTATCATGTAGCACACTACCCTGAAGTACTGGGTGCCATAGATTACACTCATGTACACATAAAGTCACTACTTGGTGAGCAGTCTAGAATCTGCATTAACCTCAAGGGATACCACTCCATCAACTGTCAAGTTGTGTGCAATACCCAGGGGATTATCATCAATGTGTGTACTCTCAACCCTGGTAGTTATCCCAATTCCCATATCTGGCACACATCACAGCTGTACCAGATGTTTGCTAGGGAGGACATCCCAGAGGGCCATTTACTGAGAGATGCTGGCAATGCCCTGGAACCATGGATGATGACACCCATCAGAAATGCACACACACCCACGGAAGAATGCCGTAATCAGGCACACGCATAAACTAGAAACATCCTAGAGTGTGTGTTTGGGCTTCTGAAGTCACAGTTCCAGTGCCTAGATCTATCCAGTGGAGCCTTGCAGTATACTCCATGCACATGTACATAAATATTCACAGTTTGTGTTATACTGCACAATCTTATCCTGCAGAAACAGTTGCAGTGAGATAAGCAAAAGGAAAGGGCACATATCCCCACACCAATGCATAGGTCACCACAACCACAGTCACAGGAGGACACGGAGGGGGAACCCCCAGCTGCTGTCCCTGTAGGTAGACATAGGGGTGCTTAGCATGCCCTTGCTTTAGCTAAGAGACAATACATAGCACATTTACTGACCACCTAGGGACTTAGGGTCTAATACTTTAATTTTACTCACATACATATATTAAAATTGATGCCAGGCAACTCGCACAACCTTTATCTATACATGTATTGGCTGTGTACTCTTTGCATCAGACAGAGTCAGTCTTGACTAATGCTGCATCAACCAATGCATTTGCAAGTTAAGGTCTTAACCAAGACTGTAGTGTTGAACACTATTATGACATATCCTTCAATATGTCTTATCTTGTTACTGTATGCAAAAATATAGTTCTGCTTTTGTAGATAACTTAAGTTAACATGTGAGTACACAGGCTTATATTACTACAATGTTACTATATGTAATTTTTATGCATCAGGCGTGAAACAATCACACAGTCCAACCACCGCAGAATATTGTTACATCATGCAAGAAAGAAGTTAGGAAGTGGCTCTAATTGCAGTTTCTGATTTTAGGCTACTTTGTATACTAACAGTAAATGTGTCTTTCCCCCACCCAAAAAAACTGAATTGTAAGACAGACAGATGTATAGTTATAATCATATTTATGACAGGAGCTGTGTCTACTACCTGGTCTGTGTCCAAATATAAGTCATAGAAGTACTTGTACAATATACAGTGCATGGTTTGATAGCAGTGTACAGTTTTTATGAAGGTGGTTGTGTTTGGATTTACTGCAGTTTTGAAAGCTTCTGTGGCCAAAAGGACTAAGGCAGCCTTCCTGCTTCATGAAGCTTTAATTGTGATTAGGGTTCAAATCCTGATGTAAGTTGAAGTTTTGGAGGTGTTTTGGCAATAGCTTGTGTTTTTTACAGGCTTTGACTTTGTGTTCCATGTTTTAATCTGTAAATTTTTAGTACACATTTGAACAATGCGTCACATGCTGACAACGGTTTTAATATTATAAATATGTAAATATTTTGCACGAAGCCCAAAACTACAGAAAAAGGAAATATGCAGATAAGAGTTATATAATGCCCATAGCAATTGTGAAATTACTGCCTGGAGTACTGAGAGGAGTGAGCTGCAGTAAGACGTATACATTACATAATAGGAAGTCTGGATGTTAGCAATGCGCTGCTCATTTGCACACTGCTTACCAACTCACAAACAGGTAGAAGAGTGAAACACACATGGGTGTACCCTTAGTTCAATAATCATTGCATTTTCAGTATGCCTATCATACCTCTCAACTCTCCAGATTTATGAAGAATGTCCATATTTTTCATAGTTGTAGTCTGTTCCCCATAAAGTGTTGCTTTATACAAAACTATTGTTAAATCGTTGAGAATCAAGTCAGAAAATAATGACATACATCTGTGGATGCCATGCCTTTCAGAAAATGCATACCAGGGGGGCATGGCCAAGATGTCCACAGTGTTGCAGCATTTTTTATCAGCTCTGTCTTTCGAACCTTTTTTTTTACAGGAATTTTAAATCATATCTATCCCAATATTGGATTTTTTTTGTCTTAAACTAATTTTTTAAACAATATGTTAGGATAATATATAAAAAAATTTTAATAAATATTAAATTTTCCTGTCAAAAACTTACAAGAAATCTTCAGCAGCAGAACAACATGAGCTACAATAAATCTTCACATCAAGAATAAACTTTTAAAAAAGAACTTCAATCCTTAATAACTAACCTACAAGAACTTTCAACAAAACTAGATAAAATGGATATGCAAATAGACAACTTCAAGGAGAAATATACACAACAAATGGATCTTATACATGATGATTTTACTCAACAGAAAAAGCAGATATCTGGAATAGAAACAGAATTGAATGGCATAGACAGCAGAACACAAGAAAATGAGCATAACATTGAATTTCTATTAAAACAGAACACCCTTCTGCAATCAAAAGTGGATGATCTTGAAAATAGATCAAGAAAAAACAACATAAGAATATTTGGCTTATCTGACAACATCGAAGGAACCGATATGGTGAAATTTCTCTCTTCTTGGATACCTGAAATTTTAGAACTTCCAGAGGCTTTTTCATATGGTACTGAAAGGGCACATAGATCCTTGGTAACAACTAAAAATAACAAATCTAATTTTAATAAATCTGTCATTGTGAAATTTCTTTCTTCACATGGCAAAGAGATGGCATTAAAAACAGCATGGGCAAAATCACCAGTCAAAAGACCAAGTCATTAGATTTGATAATGATTATTCTTCGGCTGTGATTTCTAAAAGAAAGATCTTTCTGCTTTTATTCAAAGAACTTAAGGAAAATCAAATAAAAACACATCTACTATTCCCAGCAAAACTAAAAATTTTCCATCAAGGTGGACATAAAATATTTGAAGATTTAGACTCTGCCATCTCATTCATTAAGAATAACAAAATAATAGAAAGAACTGAAGACATGGAATGGGCAAATACTAGCATTAAAATAATTGCAGATAACAATTCCTGGAAAACCTTTGATCCTAAAAAGAAGCTCAAAAATGACTTGCATACAATTATTAAAAATAATAGATAAAATATATATTACTCTTCAAATCCTTTTGACATCAAAAATAATGAATCAGTAATAAAAACCTTAACTGAATTGAAAAGCTTTCAACAATGACCCTATAAGTCGAGGAAAGGAAACTAAATTTCCAGGTGAGCTGTATTATTTAATTATTATATTGATAGTTATGGCACTTTTTTATACCAGAAATATGATTAAATGATGGTTGTAGTCTTGTAGAGTAATATTTCCCTGTTCTTGGGTTTATTTTAATATGCTTGGTTGGTTGTGCTTTTTATTTATTTCTTGTTGTTTGAGTATTTCATTGTATCACTTGTAGCAATCTTTGGATGTCATGATACTCTGCATTTGAGCAGCGGATTAGTTATAGTAGCAGCCTGTTCTGATTTTCTTTTATTTGGTTATAAATAGCTCGCCTGGAATAATTGGGTGCTGCTTAGTGATTGCTTTAGATTTAAGAAGACTAATGGTTGTGGATTCTTGAAACTGAAAAGGTTATAAGTGAATGTATTGTTGTGATTTGCATTGCATGATTTTCTTTTGTTGGATTGCAGATATTGTGTTAGGACACTTTGTATCCCTCCTTCTGTTGTTCTCAGAGTGCCAATTCGTATATAGCAATTGTTTACAGCTCATTTGCCTTGCTGGTTTGTTGACTTAGTGTTAATACAGTGAAATGGGTGGGGCTTGGGAGAGGAGCAGATGTGTGGGGTTTTGTTTCAAAGTCCTTATATCAGTAAAAATGTTTGTTTCTGGGATGTGTTTGTACTTACCAAAGTGGATTTTTGTTGATGTGAGTCTTTGGCTAACTACTGGTAAAGAGAATGAGATAGTGAGGGGTTGTTAGTGCAAAGTGGAAGGATTTGTTGGCGTAATGATGTGTGTTTGATTGCTTTGGATGTGGAGATGGTGAGTTGATTGGATATTGAGTGGTTGTGTTTGTGAAACTGGTTTGTGTATAAATTGATTATCTGCATTATGTGACGCTCTGTAATTACAGCCTTGAGGCGCTAGCTAAACCTCAAGCTGAACAAGGTATTCAAAAGAAGAAATCTACGTTAAAACATACCATTAGTTTCCCGCTAGAACATACTAAAGATTTCATTTAAAATAAGCTTGAGAAGTTCTTTAGTGCAACTAACAGTCCTAGTGTGTGAGAAGCAGCCATGACTTATCAAGCAACATTTACATATGACATTTGACCCTGGTCTTTCAAAATCTACGTAGATTTGGAATTTTGAAATTATATCCTGTAATCAGTTAAAGTGCTGAACTCTTATAGACAAGGACAAGCAACCAATGTGTAATCTAATGTGAAAATTTCATTTATGTAGAGAGTTTTGTTTATTGTCATATTTTAGGCTGACATATAGGATTCTATAAAAGGATATCTAGTAAATTGTTAACATTTGTTATGTTTTGAAAACACAGCAAGCACTGTTTTCAGCTCATTTCACAAACATACTCTTCCAGCAAAATACGGTCTTTTCTTACTTCATCTTTAACTATGAAATTACTACATGATTGTTCACAATTACTGTCTGACATTTGTACACATAAAATCGACCTTTACACGTGCACTATATTCAAGCTGCTTGAGATAACTGTAATCAAAGAGAACAGGGTTCAGGTAGTTTAACAAAGGATAGCCACGTTCTGTTCATATCTGATAAAAAAATCTAGATGCAATAAAAATGAAAAATAGAAAGAAGAAAAGGCCACATTAATATATTTTATCACGATGCTGTCACATATTTACATTACTCCTGTCAAACCATACCAATAATCACTTAACAATGAACATGTAATTGCCACTGGCCTTTAAATAAAGTCTGTCTCTCAAACTCAGAGGCAGCCACTTTATATTAAGTGTAAAGTCAAGTTTAACTCAGATCACCTCATTTTAAGGGCATCAGCTTTAATGTAAGGTAGTCTGCAGTACTAGTGCAAGTAGCTTTACTGAAATACCCTAAAAAACGCAGTATAAATGTACAACTTCTACAGCTGCTTATCTATACTTTTCTATCCTTCAGATGTGTCAGTCTGTTATGTGTTGACATTAGTATTTATTTATTTATTTAGTTAGTTATTTATTTGATATGGAGGTTATTGAATTTAGAGGTAATATGTACTTTGCTGTATTAGCGCATATCACACTACTGATGTATCCTAAGATCTTCAGTACAGATGTACAACTTCTACAGTGGCTTATCTACACTTTTTCCTCTTCTTTTGGTGTCAGGTCATTATGTGCTGGATCTATGATGTCTTCCTAAAATCAATACTGATTATGCAGAGATATATTACACTATTTTGCACTGCTAAAAAAACTAATACTTACATATTACTAGAATGAACATACTGCATACAAATTACTATTAATTTTACAATCAGCAAACCAGAATAAATATTCATGAGGAGGAAGCAGATCTACTTATGTTTATTCACACGTGTAGAAAGAAAACCATTGTGTGCAGGGTGTTGGGTGATCCATGCTACTGTGCATCTGGTGGGGTAATGTTGTAAAACAAAGCCAATAAAGTCTGCATTTATTGTATCCATAATAAAGATATTTTAATACACAAATTAAACAGCACTTAAAAATAAAAAAAAAATATATGCAGGAGCTATCCCAGTAAGAGCAAACCAACTCACCCACACCCTGAATACATAACATTTTTTGTTAGTTTAAACACACACCTCTCAACTGTCCAGATTTAATCTCCAGATTTTGCCTCATGTTATGGTCTATCCCTCATGGAGTTTGTGGTTTTTTTGGTGGGTCACTAAGGACTGGAGTCATTAAATAAATACAGTCACTTGCATTTCAGACCAGACATCCTTTAGAAAATGCATGTCAACACAAAACCTTTTGTTCTAAGCAACTTTTTAGGTTTATGAGAGTAGTGTTTGAGCTCTATCCCTACTTTTGGATCTTTGTCTCCCATTACTTTTGGCTTTGTCCAGATTTCCTGTGCTGAGATGTTGATAGGTATGTTTACACAGCATGACAGACAATTACTGTGCGTGTCTCTTGTAAATATAAATTCAGTATTCACAAACATCTCATTGTGTAAGATAGCCACATGTAATATATGCATCTGGTGTTTATTCATGATAAAAGTGGAATAAAAAAATAGCCACAATAATATATTTTATTTTATCTCAGACACATATACAGCATGCCATCAAGCTGTATCAATGATAATTCAATAGCAATTATATATCTGCCTTTTGCATTCACACACAGACTTATTATCCTTCCAGAGACAGCCACTTTGCATACATTTGTTCTGTCTGGGTCTAATGAAACTAAGAGAAACAATGGCTACTGTACTGCATTTTCACCTCATACTCTCGGACATACACATTACTCCAACAAACTATAGCAGTGATCATCTTTTAGCAGTTATGTTAATGTTCCATGTCTTCACACACATCTTTGCACAATGAAATAATAGTATCTGTATGTAATCTGTTTGAATGTTATTTGATTTTCATCAAAAATCTTAGTAGCATATTTTAACATCCTGCTGTAATATACTTGGGCTGGTTGTCCATGCAAGCTGTTTCAATGATCATTTAACAGTCATTAATGCTTCTTAGTTTTTATAGTCCTCCTCCATGCTTCTCACCTTAATTCTCCTTTATCAACATTGGAACTGAAGGATGAACTTTGCATTGAATAAATACTTAGACATTTAATTATAATCTTCACATCTGGATTCCTGCAACATTAGTCTACAGTAACAACAGATGAAGCTACCTTAATTGAAATCACTCAGAATTTTATTTTTTTTGGACTTGGACTATTAACTCAAAATTGCTTCGCTTGGTATATGATGTATTTACTGTGTGGTTAGTTATTAATTAGATTTCCCAGAAGATTTTCTTCTCTTTGATAACTAGAATTTTAGAATGTAATAGATGTATAAGTAATTGTTCTATCTTTATTCATATAAATAATGATAGGAAGATAAAACACTCTCTGTTTGAAGATTAACATCATTTATTAAGACAGGAGCTGGTTAGATGTTACTACTAGTTTGAGGTTAATTTAGGTGGTAGGATGTCACCTAAATTGGGAGTTTTAAACTCCAGAAGGGATCAGGTTGTAAATAGTGTTCTAAAGTTTGGTTATAACAAAAGTTTTTTAATTGGTTGACGGTGCAAAGGAACCTAGACCATAAAGACTCCCTTAATAAAAGCAAACTTTATTAAAACCAAAATATATGAATAAGTGCTTTCTTCCAGCTTAACTTGCCTTCATCAGATTCAAGTAAGCAGTGAGAATTTCCTTGCTTATAAACATACAACCACAGGAAATTAATATAGTCAATCCAGGAAATGATGTAACATTTCAAACACATCAAACAAAATGCACATTTCCTATATACCATAACAATCAGTAAATAAATAGTACATTTTCTAATCACTTAATAAAAATAACTCTTTATATATTTTAAAATATTTACATATTTAAATATTTTATAAATCTAAAATATGCTACAGTTAAATAACTTATAAAAACTGTAAATATACATAAACTTTTGTTGGAAGAGAAACAAGTCATATGGCAAGTTAAATTAAATGCCTCAAAAAAATGGGAATAAATGACTACATTTCCCTGAAACCTATCCTAACGTCTAGGGCTTGAATTGTTGTTTACTTCATAAGCATTTGCATTTTACATATACTTTTTATATTTAATAAGCTATTGTTTAGCTTTTTTAGAATTTTTTATATGCGATACACTTTAGTAGACAGTTTATGTATATTTACAATTTCTACAAATTTTATAAGTTAACTGTACCATAAAAAAGTATACTTTAGTCAATATATACTGGATCCCAGAAATAGGAACTAATACAGTTAGGCAACATTTGGCCCAAATTGTTCATTTTGCAAAAGGAAACATAATACTAGCAGAAGATTTTAACTGTATTCATGATCATAATGACTCTACTAATAAAGGCAAAAGGAAAATTTCAGCTTCTGCAAAAAAATTAAAGGATTTTATTGACTTATTCTTACTAAAAGCTATTAATAACTTTGCTGACCCAAATTTGTTATTTTACACCTTTTATTCTCATAGGCGTAACTCATACTGTAGAATAGATAGAGTTTTGGTTTCTAAAGATTTATCAGACTCCCTAATCAAATCAAAAATAATATCTTGTCCCCTTGCTGACCATAATTCTATAATTTTTGATATACTCATTAATAATAATTATAGTATTCAAATCAAAAGAATACCTGCTTATATTACAAAATTAAAATAGTTTTAATATTTTATTTCATTAGAAGTTTAAAACTTTATAGAGCTTAACAACACCAAAAACATATCTGAAATATACATTTGGGATACTTTAAAAGCATATTTATATGTGAAAATTATAAGCTGGTATCAAAATAAAAGGAAATTATGGAACAAAGAACTTAGTGATATACAACTTAAATTAGGTAATATAAAGCTTAATCAAAACAAAGGAAATATATAACTGACAATCAAAAAGAAATACATTCTTTAAATAGTAAATATTTACAAATTTTAAATCATAAAACCAAAATAATTCTAGAAAAGCTTAAACTAATAATTTTTTACTACAAATCCTAAATCATTAAATTTGCTAGCAAATAAAATTAAAAGATTAAATAAAATTAATCACATCAATGAAATATTTTCACACAAAAAAGTTGGTCTCAAACTTGCACAACATTCTATTTGAATTTAGGGAGTATTTTAATAATACTAATCAAAATTCTAATACTATTGATCCAAAGGAAGAAATTAGAGCCTTTATTAATAAATATATGGTTACAAGATTATCTATAGAACAAAAAAAATACTATTGACAAACCTATATCTCTTAAAGACATTTAAACACAAATTACTAAATTAAAACTTAATAAATTAATCACATCAATGAAATATTTTCACACAAAAAAGTTGGTCTCAAACTTGCACAACATTCTATTTGAATTTAGGGAGTATTTTAATAATACTAATCAAAATTCTAATACTATTGATCCAAAGGAAGAAATTAGAGCCTTTATTAATAAATATATGGTTACAAGATTATCTATAGAACAAAAAAAATACTATTGACAAACCTATATCTCTTAAAGACATTTAAACACAAATTACTAAATTGAAACTTAATAAAGCTCCAGGTAATGATGGCATTATACCTGAAATATATAAAATATTACCTAATATAGCTTTAAATGTATTGCATGAAGTTTTCAATATCTCAAAAAATTTTAACAAAATCCCACCTTTTTGGAAATATACTTAAATTCCTCCCATACTTAAACCTAACAAATATCCCTCCAAATGTTCTTCATATAGGCCCATTTCTTTACTTAATATTTATTACAAAATGTTCATGTCCATATATGCAGATAGATTAAAATGTATTTTACCAAATTTGATAGATGAAGATCAAACTGGATTTGTAGTGAATAGAAATTCTTATGATAACATTAAGAGAACATTAATTTTGATTGAATCAGTCAAACATTTAAAACAAATCTAACACTAATTAGTTTAAACATTAACTGTGTATTTGATTCAGTTAATTGGGATTACTTATTCACTCTTTTAGAAGAACTAAACTTTTCCCATAACTTTATAAATCTCATTTCTCAGCTTTACAAAGGTAGCCAAGCTTACATTAAAATATGAACTAGTATTTTTCAGAATATACCAATAATTAAAGGCACTAAACAAGGATGCCCCCTATCCCCTTATTATTTACTTTAATTATGAAACCATGGGCAAATTTAGTCAGATGGGATAATGATATAATAGGTTATAACTTAAATTCCAAGTTATCTTCTAAAATACAAATATTTGCTGATGATATTCTTCTAACCCTTGCAGATGAAAAATCACATATTCAAGCTCTTTTTAGAAACATGAATCTCTTTCAAATAAAATCAGGTCTAACTTTTAACAATAACAAGACACAAATTCTCTTAATTGGACCAAAGCAATTTAATCTTCAAGATGAATATAAAGACTATTTAGCACAATCTGATCAAATTCTCTATCTAGGTATTGTAATAGCCAAAAATATTAAAGATATCATACAAATTAATTATAATAAAAATCTAACAACAATAGAAGACTTGATTTAATGATGGAATAAATACCCTTTTCCATAGATGAAAGACTCGTTATTATTAAAATGATTTTACTTCTGAAAATACTTTATATTATTCAATCTATTTCTTTACCACCCTCTAATTTGATAATTAAAAAAAAATAAACATAATGTTTCATAAATTTTTATGGTACCCAAATAAACTCAGAATTGCATTAACACTTCATATGAAAAGTTGAGATAATGGGGGCATAGCTATGCCAAATATAGAATTTTACTCAATCTCATCCATGATTAAAACAATATTCCTTTTAATAGATGTTAAATATCAGGCTAAAAGGAAAAATGTAATAGAAATTTTAATGGTGGACACATTAAATAATATTAATTCACAAAAATTATCACTTATGAATAACCCCTCTATTTGGATTTTGAAAGATCTGTTTTCTGTTTTCTCTTCTCAAAAAATTAAAAGTAATTATTTAACACTCTTATTAAAATCCTTTAAAAATGTATATTTAAACATAATATATATAAAGACTGGTCATTTCTTCTTTTTCCCATAGTCTACACACAAGGAATACTTTTTGCTTCTAATTCTATAAAAATGTTAACTTTTCAACAGAAAAATTTTACTTTTTGGTACCAAATGATGTCTAACAATGAATTGAAAGCAATTAATTATCTCAATACTGAATTTGAACTTGATTGACTTTTTGGTTAGATTTGCAAGAAGGAAGTTTATTCTAAGTAATATTGAATTAATGTTGTCAATAACTAAGAAAGTAATACCCTATTTAATACAATACATAATTTTATCAATTCAAAGTATCTCACCAAAAACTAAAAAATTATCATATGTATATATATATCTATAAGGCACTTAAATGATTTTCCTGAAAGTTATTGGAATTCTTTCTATTCCATTAATGGCCAATGTCCTACAGATAAAGATAAAACTAATATATTAAAATCATATTAAAATCATCAAGTTTAGCTACTTCCTCTCTCAAATGGAAAACATTTACTTGGAAATATTTTAATAGATCTTTAATAATGAGAAAAATTGAAAAAAAGATGTAAATTGCTGGAGATGTAATAAGCAAATGAATGCTGATTGGACTCATATGTTCTTTGACTGTACTGAATTAAAGAAATTTTGGGAAGACATAAATGATTTTATGCAGACAATATTTACAGATAACTTTACCTTATCTAAATCTCTAAAATTATTTAATACTCCAGTACCAGATTGTGTAAAAACCTCCAATTACTCTTTGGTTTGGTCAATATTATCTATAGCCAGAAAAATAATTATGAGGAATTGGAAATCACAGTCCTCTCTGTCATTACAAGAATTTAAAAATGTACTTAATGAAACTTGTTTGGAAAAACTGACCATCAAAAACAGATGTTCTAGGAATACTTCTGTATATAATAGTTGGAACAAAGTTTATGAACTATTACAAAAATAGTTTATTTTTTACATTAAAATTGTATATATATAATCTATTTCAGTTGATATTTAACAGTTATGGTGAACAATTTGTATATAGTTAAAAATGTTTAACTCTTCATGATCATTTTTTCACATAATTGAAAATGGTTCATTCTTTATATGTTGATTGTATTTTAACAGCACTTCTAATAAAATTGTTTAAAAAAAAAGAAAATGCATGCCAATGCAAAACATTTTATTCCATCAACATTGTAGGTTTGTAAGGGCAATATTTCAGCATTGACCATATTAATCATATTGTGTAGATTTCTTGCTCTAAGAGGTTGAGATGTATGCTATTACATCACATACATAGAACTATGTTCCTTACTGTCCTATATTTCCCAGATGTGAAAACATTGCAAACTGAGGGCACACTATAATAAACATCCATGAGTTTACTCATAACCAACCTCAACAATGATCAGTACAACCATGGGATCTCCTTACTTCACATACTACTTCCACAACACATACATCCAACACAAAAAGGTGTAATATATAAATCTGTGTGCTCCCTTATGGACACAGCCATGTAGTTGTGCTCACAGGCTTGCACTGGCAAAGGCAAACATCCAAATATACTCAATAAGGGACTTGTACTGTTACACAGCTATGGCTTCTAAACAGTATACTGCTGTTAGTGTACTAGCCTCAGATGACACTAAAGAGTGATGTGCCTATGCAGAAATCCCAAGCTGGTGTTCCTTACATCCCTGGATGATGTCATCTACTATAACTTCACATTCAGTCATGGTAGAATCAAACTTGTGTAGTGGTGCATGCATTAAAAATTGTGTTCTTTAGTCTGTGCACTTAGGTAAGGGTTCAGTTCTCACCATAGTAGAGTGAGTGTGTGTGTGTGTGTGTGTGTGTGTGTGTGTGTGTGTGTGTGTGTGTGTGTGTGTGTGTGTGTCTGTGTGTGTGTTTGTGTGTGTGTGTGTCTATAAAGAATAGTGGGAGTATGTATCCAACATTGCCTTTGTCAAATAGCATTGTTTTTGTGTTTGCACAAACATCCATGTCTAGCAGTCCTTCAACTTTTTGCCTGTCCACAGGGAATGCTGATGTCATCTACTATTAGATCATCTGCTGTCCTATTAAAGGCAGATTTGTGCTGTGGCACATTTAAGTGCTTTGCTCTCTAGTCTGTAAATTTAGATAGGTAGGGGTTCTAATCTTGATGCAGCCAACTTGAAGTGTGTGTGTGCCTGTCTCTATAAAGAAAAGTGGGAATGTGTATCCAACATTGGCTTGGAAATGGTTTTGCATTGCTTTTGTGCTTGCAAAAACATCCATGTCTTCCAGTCCTCCAACTTTTGTACCCCACAGGGACTTCTGATGTCATCTACTATAAGATCAACTGCAGCCGTGTTAAATTCAGACTTGTGCTGTGGCACATGTGTTAAGTAATGTCTTGTCTAGTCCGTAATCTTAGATAGGTAGGGTTTTAATCTCACTGCAGTCAACCTGGTGTGTGAGCTGTTGATGGACATTATACAGAGCATTTCACCACAGCCTATGGTACACTGTCTTCATGTCTTCAACACACATTTCTGATGTCATCAGCTATATCAAATTATTTGATACGTATTGCTCACAACAGACCATCGGCACACAGTGGCCTGGCAGACAGGTAGATGTCACTTCATGCAATATAAGACAAACAACAGTGACATTCCTTTTATGCTATGCACAAACATCATGACATCTGTTTACAATGGTGATGGACAGGTTGATGGACTATGATATTTGAGGATGACATTGTGATCAGAGGACATGTTTAGGAGACCCTGGAGAGATGGAATTATGCTATACTGAGGAGAGTAATGAATTGCATAAGGAATAACATAGAATATATGTCTGTGAATGAGAGGCAGGATAGCAGAATGATTAGACTGCAGGAAGTATAGTTGGTAAAGGTGTATGATTTTAAATACTTGGGAGCAAAAGTTCACAGTAACAGTGAGTGTGGAAGGGGAGGTGAGGAAGACATTGCATGCAGGGTGGAGTGGGTGTAGAAGAGTGTTAGGAGTGATTTGAGACAGACATGTACCGATAACACTGAAAGGGAAGGTTTACAAGAGTGTAATGAGAACAGCTATGCTACATGGTTTGAAGACAGTGGCACTGACAAAAATAAGGGAGTCATAACAAGAGGTCTCAGAGTTCCAGATGTTAGGATTTGCATTGGGTGTGCTGAGGATGGACAAGATTAGTAATCAGCATATTAGAGTGTCAGCTCAGGTTGTACAAAGGCTAAAGAATATGAACAAATGTGACGTAATATACTCCTACAAACCTATACAGCTAATGGAATAACAGGTTTTGCTTCACCATAACATATCAACCATTTACAGTAATAAGTCTGGACAAAGCCATAAATAGTGGTTGTACAAAGGCTAAAGAATATGAATGAATGTAACATAATATGCTCCTACAAACCTATACAGCTGATGGAATTGCTTTGCCATGACATATCTGAAGCGTATGTCTGAATGCAAGATCTGTGTCATATTATTTAATGTTCGCAATCATTAATGACTTGTCAGTAATCTGCCAGTAAATTACTATGATCTTGAATACAGGCAAAGGTAATTAGCAAACCTTGACATTCAGCATAAATCTGTGCAGTGGACAGGTATACAAACAATACTGAAATACATAAAGAGAGGACAGTATAGTAGGTATGTGGGAATATATATATATATATATATATATATATATATATATATATATATATATATATATATATATATATATATATATATATATATATATGTATATATATATATATATATATATATATATATATATATATATACACACACACACACACACACACACACACACACACACACACACACACACACATATATAGTCCACTTACCAACTGCTGCAGCCCTTTCATGTTGAATCCCTGATGGTCCTGGGAAAATTAAAGGAAGACATAATGGCAACAGCACCACACATTTAACTGTAAACGGGTTAATACATTTACTCATCTGTATGTATGCTCAAATAAATGTTATCAGGAATGTGGCTAACATCTTTTAAATTAGCATAAAACTGCAGCTATCTGAAATACCCCAAACCAACACACATATAGCTTGACACAACCATATACACTTATGACAGAATGCAGAACTAGTTTAATGATGATGTAACAAGGCATACCTGGCAGCCTCACATGTAATGCAGGAGAAGAACCCACATCCAGAATATACTGGAGCAAGCATTACTGGAGTTGTCTTGTGTGGAGATGTATGCCAGGAATCATTCTGTGGTAGTTAAAGGACCTGAACACTGCAGCTTTCTTAATTACACCCCACCAAAAAATCAACCTGCAACACATTAAAAATGTATGCAGTATTACAGAATTACTGCAACCATATTCTACTTATGATCTAACACAGCCTACCTGGGCACTCATCTTGAGGAGTGGCACACATGTCAAGGACATACTGTCTGTTCAACTGCTGGGAGCTTTCCTGAATGGCAGTATTTGCCAGGAATTCTTCTCTGACACTGAGGGGTTCCTCTGCTGCAAGACCACCACTGGTGACCTCACGATCACATGCCACTTCAGCTGCATGCCTCCCCTCCTGGCTGCATGTATCATAGCAGCAGCTCTGTGACTCACCTGCTCATACGTGCAACTCTGTCTGCCCACCCTATTGATATTTCCCAGACCTCAAGGTGTTGTATAAGTGCATCTATATAATCAGCTCATTTTTGGCCTCAGAGAATGTTGGTCTCCTTCTCAGGGCATATCATTTACTGAAAGACAAAATAATGATAACACATTTAAGGATCACATAAGTAAAAATTGTTGTAAAAGTAATGCAGTAAAGGAAGGCTACCAATACTCAAAAGTGGATTACCTTGTAAAGATTCAACATTGTACAGTAAATAACAAGAATGGTTACAAAACTAACAGAATAACAAGAGCAAAATATGAATTATTGTGCCCTAACAGATAATGAACTATCTCCCCCACCCAACATAACAGTCCACTCTAGTTTGTTCCATAGCAAGACTTCATCTTTCTCCCCACCACCCAAACTAAAATAAATACCAGGGTCAGGAACAATGCTGTTAAGCAAACAATGGAAAAATGCTAACAGTACTATCAAAGGATCTTTTCATGGACCATGTATACATAGTTAGCGCACAGCATTATACTTTATGCCTACCCTATATCCTCTGTACCTCTCACATTGCTTGTAAAGAAGGCCATGTGATGAGTATGTTTCTAACAAATACATACATAGGTTCATAAGCTGGTACTAGGCTATTGGCCCTAGGGCCTATACAAGCCTAACGATAACAATTCCCTGGATATTTCTTCCCACAGTATTTACTTCCTGGACCCGTCTAGCAGGGTGACTGACGTGAACCCCGGGGTGAATTTCTTATCTCCCATCCAGTCATCAAGGTTCCTTTTGAAGAGGACCAAGGAGGCACTCTGCTTGATGTTGTCACATTTATTGTTATCAACATTCCAGACTATGCATTATTTATTTTACAAGATGAATGCATACCTGATGGAGTGCAATACTCCTCTGTCAAAATATAGTGAATCTGAAGAAATGTGTATCTGAATTATAATCATGTACTAACTCAAATTCACATCAGTTTATCCAGCTACTCATTTGCCTTTTTATAATGGATTGCATGTGTCCTACTCTGTGCTTCGGAGATGCTAATTACAGAATGCACAGGTGAATTGGATGCTAATCAACCAATTCTGTGGAGCTAATTCAAAAGATATAAAAGCATTCGTGATGTCTCTGTTTCCTTTTTTTTTTTTTTTTTTTTTTTTTTTTTTTGTGGCTTGAGAAAATACTGGAGTACAGATACAAAGCAGGCACAAACAGATTGTCATTACCTGCTGCTTTTTGAATACGTCAGTCTGTAATACAGTCTGAAGACACTGCTGCTGCTAGCAATAGCCATACACAGAGAAGATGAAAAGTCTGCAGGTCACAAACACACTGGAGGAGCTGAGTGACCTCACTCAGTGTTTACTCACAGATAGAGAAGAGTGCAGGAAACCATCCCACTGGAAAGTAAGGTATGTGTTTAAATGCTATTCCTAGTCATTGGGACATTTCAGAGAGCAGTAGGGGGCACGATTGGTATGTTACAGGCATCACCATCCACAATCTTCAAAACATCACTGCATGGTATGCTACAACATAGCAAATGTAAACATTAGTTCTGTGTATATTTTCAGAAGAATGCTACAATTGTATCATGTATTGCATTATCCTACATTAATGTGTGCCTTAGATTAGAGTCATGTACACATGACAACAAGAAATGGGGAAAAGGCTAAGGTCTACATTTACCATGAGGTGTACAACTCTAACTGTCAAGTCATCATGTTGAATAGCATGTGTACCATCTGCCACGTGTGTTGGCAAACCAGTCAGTTAATATGAATCCCATATGTGCCCCTTCTCCCAAATACTCCAGATGTGTGCTCTGGGGGCTATCTCACAGGCTTACAAAGGGGTGGATACCTTTGCTCCACACCCACAAAATAACAGTCAATGCTTGTTCATGCTAGCCAACATGGCTTTACTTATTTGGTGGCTGCATAACATTTTCCTCACTTAATATCCTTAAACTTTGTAAAGGCAATACTACAGAATTATTTTAACACACACTCAGTACCACAGTACTGGCCAGAAGATTGCTGACTGACCAAGGAACACAGCATGTTATGACAGTGTTGTATATTTGAAAACAAGAATCATAACAGCCTGTGTAAGGATTAAGTGCCAAAATAGTACCTCCTAACACCTGATCCACTACTATATCCCTCTACAATATCACTACTTAGCTCTGTCTCTGACTTGCTGAATTCAACTGCTTATGCCTACAAAACTCCAACAAGTAACAATCAAAACTGCTACCGTCCCTGACTAACTCCATCCTCAGTTATCAAAGTGTACACAACATTGATGTGTAATGTTTGTAAATAACTTGTACCATTCTGTGTAATATTTATTTCCATGCATTGAGACTGTACATGCACTGTATATTGTGTTTTTCTTGTATGTATTATTAATGTTATGTGGAGCTTTTCTCCCTGGGCTTCTACTGAAAATGGGCTCATCTTGGCCCAGTAGACTTTCCCGGTTAACAAATGCAATATATAAATAAATAAATAAATAATAAGTGAAGTATTTTACAAGTTGAACATTTAACTATGTGCACATCTAACATGTACTATTTCAAAATAATGTACTGTTTCAAAATAAACGTATATTCCCTGTTGAAGTTGCTTGTGTGCTGAATGACTGTTACTGCTTGCTACAGTGGCATATGTGAGAACAAAAGCTTTAAGGCACACATGCATTCCTCTGAATCTATATTGCATATTAATCTGTATTGCACACCTATGTAGGCATATTCCCTGTGTAATCACAAATTGGACTGTATATATCATCATAAACTGATTTTTTTTCTGCATGTTATCATGTTCTTATATTTAGCCCAATGAATACAAATGTGCAAGAAGGTAAGTGTCACTTTTAAGTTCAGATGGTCCTGGGTTTGAATACAAGTATTGCAGCCTTGCCTTTTTGTAAAGTGTCTTTGTAATAGCTAGAATTTCAATGAATTCTAAACATTTATATCTTCAGTCTTGTTGTGGAAACAACTGTGAGTGTAAGACTGCCATAGCTAAGCTTCAGGGTTCTAATACTGCAGAATCCTTTCCTTTGTAATGGTGTCCCACTTCACATGATACATTTTAGTAGCTGACCTAGTATTTCCTATATAATTATTGTTGTGATGGATAAGACAGTCCTATTATGTCAGTTGTGTAGTGATGGATGAGACAGTCCTATTATGTCAGCTGTGCAGTTTTTGTCATCATATCTGTATTATTTCACATATTGTGCATATTTAGCTTCGGGCAAACATGTTGCCTGTGTTTGCATAATGGTAAGCAGTGCACACCATTTTCAAATGTCACAGATTGCAATGTTCTGCATTTTTAGTATCTGGTACAACTGCAATTGGGGGGAGGGGGGAAATAAAGTGAAAGGAAGATAGAATAGGAATGTGCAGGAAAGGTGCATGGAAGAACCATAGCCATCCATTTCATACAGTAACAACTGGGCACATGTACACATTTTCAGCTAGGTTTAAACTCTCACCTCTAGAGAGTGAGGGGTTTCAACAACATAATTGCACTGTTGAGCCAGTTGGACCAAATTAGGTGCATCAAGTAGATAAATCTGCAAAATGGAGAGCTATGTATGGGATGATTTTTTTTAGGGACAGATGCCCTTTTTTGCAAAGGAGAGAGTGAAGTGTTGGGGAAGGGACATGTGGAAGTCTGGGTCAGGCAATTTGGGAAAGTGAGAAAGCATTTTCAGACAGACAAGACATACAAGACAAGGACAGGGATAGTGAAGGACACAAGATGGGGGTGAACACCTTGGTTGGGGTGGAGGTGGAGGTGGGGGAATAGAGGTCCCACAGACCTCAGCATGTAACAGCATGACTCAAGTCCTCACCCATTAGACTGTCAGCAATGTTCTGTCACTGTGCAGCTGACTGCAGTCTGCCATTCAAGGATGGATAGCATGTTCTCCATCCAGCATAGACATGTGCCCACAGTCTGGTGCACAATCCTATGCACCACATCTGGCAACTTCACATGGATGATGTAAGGACCCCTCTGCCTCTGGGACCACACACCTGGCCCCTGGAGCAGATCTACCTGAGGGTACAGGTAGGGCAGGGGCAACAGAGGGGTGCCACAAGATGGAAGCCCAGAAGTGCTTGGCTGTGGTGCTGCAGCCGGTTGAGCAAGTCTAGGCAGATCACCATGAAGAGGTATACCCTGCTGTGCTATAGTAATAACATAAGGAATAAAGAAAAAACAAAATGAGATAAAACATCAAACAAAATTTATCAAAGATTTTACAAAAAGAAAAAAAAATACAAACATTATAAAAAGGTTAAATTATATTACTGCAAAGTGATACATGAAAAAAGAAGATAAAATTATACTTAAAACATAAGAAATAATAAAAATGATATAATAAGATGAAATATGATTAAAATAAGTAATATAATATTATGCAATAAATCATAATAAAAATAAGTAATACAGAAATAACAAAAAGAAGATATGGGATGGAGATGAGAGAAAAAAGGGAGAACATTAGCAGCTTCACCCATTATACAATAAGCTTTCAAAAATAACTTTATTGTCTTCTGTTACAGTCTACTTTAAACAATAACAACTGCTAATAAATCCTTGTATTACTTGGACTGCATGTATAGTGCTTACATGTGACAGCAGGCTACTGCAGACACAGGTCTGGAGGTCTGCACTTCAAATGCTATAATGATGACTACATAACAGTATGGTATTTCTATTGATAAAAAGAAAAAAACAAGTCATCTCCATGGTATCCCGGAAGTCTCAAAACAACCCACTAAACAAGTATTTGGTCCAAAAACAAAACAGTGTAAGAAACTTCTCTGTGTGGAAGAATTTCAGTCCATAATCTCTAGTTAATCACTGTATATTAATCAGATCAGGCAATAATATTAGAAGTAGTGAACTTAAACTCGTCTTAAGTCAAAAAAAAAAAAAAAATATATATATATATATATATATATATATATATATATATATATATATATATAAAATTGTACAGAATTACTAAGTATTCAAAAGCAATTCAAGCAAGGCAGGCAGTCTGTTTCCAGTCAAAAATCCTTTATTAAGTATATAGACAAGCGATCTAAGTAAAACAAAAAGAGAGTAATAATTTCCTCACAAGATATATATATATATATATATATATATATATATATATATATATATATATATATATATATACATACACTTTTTATCAGGCAAGGGAGTGGTTTATTGTGCTGTAAAACAAAGTGTTATTGGTACACATGTTAAATTCACATCCCTTCTCCCATCAGTGTGACATTCGAGCTGGTCCTGCCCTACTTGGTAGCTGTCATAATAATATAACCCTTATGTGCTTTAAATAAAATTTATAATGATGTGGTACATCTTATTTAACCAGATTATGAAGTAGATTATTAAGACTGTGATTTTATACAAGACTATATACTACATGGTTGGAAATATATCGACCTTAGTCTATTTGGCAATCAAAAAATATATCTAAATATATACATATATGCTTTGCATGTAAAAAATCAATTGTAAAAATCATATTCTATTTTCATAACCTATTGTTAACAAAGATTACTTTCGTCCTTCGAGACTTCTTCAGGTCTGTGTACAAGAACCCTAAAAGCTATCTATAAAAATATATATAATTGCATAATTAGTTAGTATTGTTATTACACATCATTTTGAATAAAGTGGAGAAAAGAGAACCAGAAAAAGAAAAAAATTATAAGAAAAATGTATGATGATGGAATCAAAATATGCACTTAAATTACACCTGATTTAAAATAGTATTTAAAACCAACTGGTAGAATAAAATAAAATTAGTCATGAAACAATGAGGCAATTTTCTTAGTTCCAGTACACTTTTAATTGAACAGTCGTAGTTTAGTCTAGGTTTCCTGAAAGAGTTCAGCTTTAATTGCCACATGAGTTCATGTTTCTCCAGAATATTCGGGATGTCTCCTTCAAGATCACCCATGTCTATGCGATCCAGGATCTGGAACTTAAAACCTGTGTGTCTTTTATGAAGAAAAAGGTGTTTGGCTAGTGCATTATTTTTACATCCAGATCGGATTTCTGACAGATGACATGAAATCCTACACTTGAGTTTATTTACAGTCTTGCCCAAATAGAATGCATCGCATTCATTGCACTCATACCTCTCAACCTGGAAACAACAAAAATCTGGACAAGGCCCATGAAAAATAGGTACAAATCTGCGCGCTTATTAACATCTAAGTTGCATACATAATTGCATAGCCCCACCCACTCCAATGGAATTGTGGGATAACTACTTTCAAACACAAACTGAAGTACAGACAACCAAAATATGGCAACAGAGTCCCCCTGCAGATATCCCAATGTCTCATTACCTGGCTATTTCATCCCATTTACCATAAACAGTTTAAACACTAATGTGTGCAGACCACTTTACTTCTACAATGATTATTTGGATTTTATTTTTACATTTTACTGCACAACAATGCAGAAACACTAACAGACATCTGCTAAACAAAGCAATACTGTCTCACAATGAAAATAGGCTTGGCATTAAAGCTTATCTGTCCTTGAAACTCACATTCATTGAAACAGCATTGAAACCCACACCACATCCAAAGAAAATGCATCTGGCCAGTGGTGGATAAAGATTACCTTTGGGCTGTTTTCAAATCATTGGCCCCTTGCACACAAAACAAGAAACATACATGTGTTCTTTTCTTTGATACACCTTCCTGACGTTATTAAATTATATTCCTTGTATAATACAACACACTTGTTAGACAGAGTGCATTTTAAATTTATTGTTTGAACATGTTTCCAGTAGGCTGTACTGTAGGCAATGAAACAACGCATGAACCAATAATTAAAAAACTGCCCAATTCAGAACATTTCTATCATAAAAAAAAGTCTACTTTCTCACCTACACTATAAATAGAATGACAGTAGTGTAAGCCATAGGCATCTTGCACAGCGTCTCACACTTATTTATTTTCAATTTCATTTTTTTGGGGGCGGGGACAAAAGGTCAAAAACCAGGGACACATTACTTGTATGATTTTGTAAAGTTGCTAGAATAAAATGCTGTGTTACCACCCTATATTTCACTGGCAAATTTTGAACCCAGGACCCTACGCACTACAGTCAAAGCAGCATACCACTATGCTAAATCAGCACCTTCCTTCAGTGAATTCATTTCTCACTTCTCACCACAGGTCTCAACTCTTAGAACAAAAAACCTGGGGGAATACAAGTTCAGTTCTCACAATGGCTCTCAACTCTTAGCAAAAAAAACCTAGGCAAAGCTGACAAGTGGTGGTGGCTAGGGACTTTAGGCTCTTTTTACCCTGTAGTCAAGGTACATTGCAACCAGATCCTGCATCTAGTTACAATGAATGGAAATGGAAGCCTCAACATAAGAAAATATTCACCAGCAGTAATGTACATATTGCACTTTATACATATAACATCACTTCTTACAGAAAGACAATATACAATTGTACAAAAGTGACTGTATTGGTTAAAGTACATACTAATGAGTCAGGCTGTTTGCAGTATATGGTAACAATGAAAGAATAATATGTTGTAATTCTTCCAAAGCCACAGTACACATTATATATTTTTTTTAACACAACTTGTAAAGTGACTGCAAATAATTATCTGTTACAACAATCTTTCTAATGGATCTTACTGTCACAATTACTAAATTAAATAGGTACCTTCCCAGTATACTGTAAATGAAGACAGGAATATCTATGTTGCTGCATCAAAGTTATCATAATGGAGCTTAATCAGCATCTATCAAAATATTAGTATTATAAACTGTTTGGTTCTGTTCTGGCAAATTAAGAGCTGTCCCTTTAATACATTCAACTTTTAAAACTTAAAGGTGTTTACAAAAAGAATGACATTAACTTCCTAGTAATAGGGAGAGACACTTTTCACATGTTGACACAGACAATATTTTCATTTGTGTGTCATCTCTGTCCTTCATGATACTGGCCTGACACCCCATTACCAAAATCTTCCAGCTATTTATTTAGACATCCAGGATCTCAGCATGTCTGTGCTTTCCAACAGGGGGGGACTTTTTCTTATGACCTACCCATTTTCCCCCTCCCTGTGGATTAATGGTATACCTGGGGCAGACATGTAATGGAGTTTGACCCTCCATACCACTGGAGCAGCACTAATAGAAATTGTTAAGAAACACTAGTCTTGCTGTATGTAAGCAAACTTATACTAAACAAAATAGTTTGTCCACTAGTATGAAGATCAACTGTGGCTATTTATATTCAATAAAGTTTTTTTTATAAAACCAGACTGAGTTACTTCAGCTACTTTATGCTGCTTTGTTTGCTCTGCTACTGTTAAAAATTGTCACTGACAGTCATATTCATTCCATGTCAGATTTCTGCATCTTTGCATCTAGGTGAATGCATGGTCCATCTCAACTTTCAGCCATTTACTATCACTCTGACTTGAAGAAGCTGCAGCTAGAAGGTAGAGGCCACTAACACCATCTATGACTGCATAAACAAAAGGGGTGATACATAGGGCGGGAGGTATAATAATGCAGCATGAGTGCTTTACTATCACCAGAAGTAAAGGAATTAAAATATATTAAAGAAAATGATGTACAACATTAGGCACAGCAACATCTAGATACTGCAGTTTCACCAGTGCAGTCAACATGCTCTGATTTTATGGATACATGCCTCTTATGCTGCTTTTTAAGTAGCGGTCAGAGGAAGACAACCACTAATAATATCAATGACAGAAAATTAAAAGAATTAACAGGGCATCTGGAGATACTGAGATATTTCTGCATTCCGTGAAAAATTAAAATACAAATCCTCACTAAATACGGTAATATGTGTTTTAACAGGAAGCTCCTGGTGTTTTTCCTCTTTATGAAGCCTGTACAAACAAGGTCTAAACCATTATGCTTTTACTGAACTCTATTTCCATATCTCAAATTGCATAGCTTTACTATTGACTCAGAGTTATGAAAGAATCTAAAAGAGTATTGTTTGCACAATGGTTACTATGTAGACCGCTATTCAAAGGAAGACATACTCTCCTCTCTCACACACACACACACACACACACACACACACACACACACACACACACACACACACACACGCACGCACACACACACACACACACACACACACACACACACACACACACACACACACACACAGACACACACACACACACACACACACACACACACACACACACACACACACACACACACACCCTTCTCCGTTTCAGTTACCTTAAAAGATGTTCTGCATTCTCCGTTTCAGTTACTCTGCATTCTGAATAAAAAAAAGCTCTGTTAGTCTGTTTAGCTCTGTTCTTTGCTTGCGTTCCATTCTGGGGCTTACATAAAGCCTCCCACTCGCATTTCAGACTGAAGCTCTGTTCCTGGCTGAAAGTGTAACACTCAAAACACTTGCATATTAGAGCTGCATTTGTGGCCAGCCGGAAGAGCTTCCTTCAGCTGAATTCCAACTGGCTGGATGGCCTGACGGTGCTGACGTAGTCGCGCACGTGATGACATCAGCGCAAACAGCGTGAAAATTTAAAAAATTAAAAAACAAAAGGGAAAAAAATCGGAAATGAATGGGTGCCACTCGGGAATCGTGACAACCCATCATTTGGACCCCAAAACTCAGTAGAAACGAGTAATTCGGTATAGTTGTGAGGTATGATTGCACTGTGCCCTGTAAATTACTTGTGTAGTGTTACAGTCACCCCCGGTACTGGTCTTAATGGTTTTCTTTAAATAAGGGCAATGAAAACTATCACCTTGCTGTATAAATATACAAAATGTACAATTAGTTTCACATATTTTAATGTTTCTCTCATATGGTCTAGGTTTAAATTTAACAAAACTTCTAATGGATGGGGCTTCACCTAAGATGTCAATCAGAAAAGGGTTTCCTGTGACAATGTCCCAGTTTTCTTCAATAACATTTTTGATACTGTGATAATCCAAAGTGTATGTCAGGATGCAGCTATTTTTTCATTTGTTATTCTCTGTGGAATTTCTTAACATTCTCCTACTGGGGAAGTTGAGTGAAGGTGCTTCAGTCCTTTTCAGTTCTATAATGGGTTCCAGGATGTTTTTAAACATCTGACTTACATAGCATCTCACTAGAAAATCATTCTCTAAGTTGTTCAGGTTTCTCAAAAATGATTCCATCTCCATAGTAATTCTAGTTAATCTCTAGCCCTGGGATTTCACTACATTATACTTAGGTTTTATAGGATGTAGACATTTACTGTGGAATAATAAGTTAACCCTCATTGGTTTTCTGAATAGATCAGTGGTGATTCTGATATTGTTGGTGTCCTTGGAAATCTGAATATCTAAGAAAGTGGTTGACGTACAGCTATGGGAAGAGGTAAAATTCAGGAAGGGGGTTGTTTGATTGAGGTAAGTGATAAAATCTCCAAGCTGCAAGGTGTCACCTTCTCACACAATAAAGATGCCATCAATAAAACATAAATAGCATGTGATATGCTGCATGTAGTCTGTGTTGTTTAACACAAAGTCCTCCTCCCACTTGCCCAGGGCTATGTTAGCTATTTTGGGAGCCATGGCAGCCCACATTGCTATGCTAGTTTTTTGTTTGTAGTGTTTGCCATTGAAAGTAAAGAAATTGAAGTCCAGTACAACATTAATGAGCTCTCTTAACTTTTGCAGTTGTGCCTGTTTTTTCCTGATTATGTTTCTTAAAAGACTCCATAGCTGCTGTTATGCAGTAATTGTGAGGGAGCACTGTGTACAAGGATTCCACATCAATAGTTAATAAAACACTGTCAGCTTCCACTATAATGTTTTTATTTTCCTCAAAAATCCATTGAATCTCTTATGTATGACTTATTCTTTTTTGCTAAAGGTTTCAGCAAGTAATAAAGGTAAATGGCTGTGGCTTCAGTAAGGGAACCTCCACTTGCTACCACCGGTGTATAAGATGGGTCTTCTCTGTTCTTGTGTGGCTTTGGTGTTCCAAGAATGTAAGGTAAAGGTGGGCATGGGCTCCATAAATAATTATAAAGATTTTCAGTAATAAGTTTTTCTTTCCATAATGTGGTGAGATTAGTGTTCCATAAATCATATGCTCCTTTTATGTTATCCATGGTAAATAACTCATAACATCTGTTATTCTCCAGCATGTTCTCTGTCTTTTGTTTGTAGCTAGTGTTATCAATCACAAGTATATGTCCTCCCTTGTCTGCCTTCATTACACACCTGGATGTATCATTGCCTAGCTCAATCAATGCTTTTCTTTCTCCCTGTGTTATGTTATCAAGTTTTTTTCTTAGGAGGTTTTTTTAAGGAGTTTCCTGATATCCATCTCACATTTCACTTCGAAAGCAACTAATGTTTGATGTAGTGGTGGACAATAGCTGCTAGGCCTTTTTATACTTTCATCAATAGGCTTATTTTCAATCTCATTACTTTTGCCATGAAGCTTCTGCTTCCTCACAAACATTTTAATGTTTATCAGTACCTCACTCCTACAGCTTGGTACAAAAGTAAGTCCTTTGGACCAACACACTTTTTTCATATTCAGTCAGTGCTTTAACAGAGTGGTTGCAGATAAGTGGAGCACCTGTTATTGTGGCATCTGTTATTGTTGTTATTGTACCTGTTATTTTGTCTGGTTCCTTCGTCTGAGCCTGGGACCAAGGTTGTAGTCAGGGTTCCAGTTGGGATTGCTTGGGTATTGTATTTCCTTCATTCCAGTCCACTGTTTGGTTCTCCTGTCTCCCTGGGGGTTCATGGATAGAGTCTGAGATCTCTGGAATTCCTCCTCTGCTTTCTGGAATCTCAGTGGGTTGTAGTAGTATTCCTCACTGTGGCTGTGGTAGAGGGGAACCTGGTAAGAGGGACAAGCTCTGGGGCTCTGGTAGTGGCCATTGTTCTTGTTCTAGTACTGGTGCTGGCTTTGGTATTGGTTTGGTGGTTGATGTCTGGGCTGTCGATATTGGTCTTCCTGAAGAAACTGGTCTCTGTGAAGGTGCTGCTGCTCCTGGTAGCTGGATTGTCTGTGGTCCCAGTTGTCTTGGTAGTCCTGTAATTCATCCTGTAGTACTTTGTGTCAGTTCTGGTTGCCTCTATGGCTTATATTCCTGTCCTGATCCTTCGGTGATGTCAAAGGCTTTTCCGGATTGTTGATAGCCAGAGGGGATTGGGATGGTGGGGAATGAGATGTAGAATCTATATCTGAAAATATAGAAAATATATCTGTAGTATCCTATTTCCATTTTTAGATGTCTGGGTCATATCTGATACATGGGTGGTCCCACTGCACAAACCTGATAAGCATCGTCAAATGCTGCACGTCTTGCAAATATGCGAGAAGACTAAAAATAAAATAAAAAAAGGACACAAGACGGGATAAGATTTGTGGATTTCAGATACTCATTCGGGATTGATGGATTGACTGCATGCTCTTCTAATGGTGCATGATGAAGGCAGACAATCGATGCTTACATGGATTTATTATCTGTGCTGTTCTATGAGGTTTTGTGGTCAATGCAACTGGGACGCACAACGCAACCTCACTTAGGTGTGATGCGCATCATGAATACGCAGTACACGCTACTGACAACATTTCATGGCAGTGTACTTGAATACACTCCATCTAGGCTCTATGCAGAGCCTACACAGAGTTTATTGAATTCTGGGGCAAGATTTTACTTCCAACCACACTAGTATAGTTATCATCAAGCAAATGTGCTTAGCCCGCTTGCCATAGAAATAAAGACTGATAGCACTGTGACAATACAGTTACTCATATATTTTTTTAGGATGCAGGATGTAAAATGTATATCTTATAGGATGTTATAGTCACCATTACTGTGGTGAAGCCTGATGCCTACAGTCTCTCTTGCTTCAGTCTTTTATCAGTTTTCCCTCAAAAATGTTATTTTAATTATGTGAAGTATGAGTTCCTCCATGGGCTGCTCATATAATGTTCAGGTCTGTAGAATGCTTTTGCATACTATCAAGGGCTTGACTCCAGACATATGTCAAACATCAATTAATGTTTTTTTTTCATAACAGTACTATATGTGGACCTCTTGGCTACATGATTTATCATCAGTATCCTGCTTATGTCATAATCATGGTTCTAATATCCTATCCCTGCTTGCTCCTTATTGGAAACACTTCATTGTACATAACAGAACAGAATAATTATGATGCATAAAATAACATTAACATACCACAAAGATGGCCAGAAATAACCCATGAACAAAAATCTTTATATGTGTTTCTCTGTGTCTCTCTCTCTCTCTCTCTCTGTCTCTTCTACCCTTCTTTTGCAACAATCATTGTCTTCTGCATTTGCATGATGCCTGGCATCAAGCAGCAATTGTAATTGATGGTACATAGCAGTTCATGTCTCATGGCAAAAAGAAGTAAGTTTTTCCTTTTGCCAGATTAATGTGCTGTTCCTTGTGCTACTGTGCTTAGCTTTACTGTGCTATAGAAAAACAGATTGACAACATTATGAGGGGTCATGTATTTTTACATGTTTAGTAGGTAGCAGAGTTGAACGTACACTATATGGGATGTTTACATCATCATGACTGTTTGAAGTATGCCACACACATGCACTCTTGCTTCATACTGTTTTCATTGTCCCTTCAATTGTGTATTTTTTAGCACCTGACATTTGCCTTCCTTTGTGGTGTGATCAGATAATAATCACATCTATAGACTGGTGATGCAGATTGGCAAGTGCTTAAATCCAGCATCAGGTCAAAAATTATTAACAAAATCATGTGTCATAAAATGTTGCCTTGTTCAAGTATGGCTATATATGTTATAACACTAGCAGTACCTCAAGTGTTCCTTTTTGGGGTCCACAGTTATACCAACCCTGTTCATACCTTCCCAGCTGTAAGCACAAGACATCTGGTCAAAACAAGCATTAATGGGGACAAATTGTAAAACACTAGACACAGGTTGTAATCATTGCTTCTATACTGTTAGAAGATGCACATAAATATTATTATATTATATAAATAAACATTACATATTTAGCATTATCATGCATTTTCTGAAGTATATGAAGTCTGATGCATAGATGTATGTTATGGTGTATTGACTTCAGCACTCAATGATGTGATAGAATACTGAATACAGTTGCATAAGGAACACTGCATCATGCCTTAAACATGTGCATAAAACGAATATTGCACTGCAATGATCATGACACATGTAAATGATACAGAAAACATTAACATGACACAAATTTCTTAGGACATGGCTCATAATCAGAAGTGTCTCTATGTATGTAGTCTTTATTTGATTGAAGGTTTGCTTGGAGCACCATAGACCACTGTTTATTCCCATTCTAAGTTCAAAACCTTAGAAACGAATTACAAAATGGCTGTTTTGCCATCATTCAAGCACATTATATTGTCAGCCGTGCACTTAAGTAAGTGGTTTTGACAAAACTCTGCTAATGCAGTAGCTTGTATTTACTTGTTTAAGTTTAAAGGGTTGTTGTAGTCAAGATATGATTAGTTCACTGTGAGCCTGTTTAAGCATTGCATATTGTAAATTATGTTTGCACTCCAGCACATTTTACTTGCAAATGATGTACAATATTGTCAGACCTTTGGACACATACTTGCTGAGTTTTATGTAGTAATGTCCTTTCATATGTGTGACCTGTATAAATTGTATTTGCTTTGCACATTGCACAAGCATGAGGAAATATTAACAATGACATACCAAGTAATGGAGATTGTGTATACAATGCTCCTGAGCTGAATTGTCATGAATGCTTGGTTGTCAATCCACTGTTTGATAACTGTGATTTTCGTCCATCATGTACATGGTTAATACACAATAATGTGACACAGCAAGATATCACTCACACCACCACAATGTCCAATGTCTATAATTAATCTGAGCAGTATATAATTACTTGTGATCAACACATTGCTATTTTCTCCACATGTAAATACATATTCCTTTTAATCCCAACATGTGATCCACACTATCTGCTCTGTGACACACTGATGACATCATCCTTTCAAATGTGCTCTGTCTCACACTTGAAGCCAGACTTCCCCTGCATTGCTTGCGGCTTGCGGTTAGTACAATGCACTCCGGTTTGTGTACTTCGCCAGATGTTCGATTCCAGCAGTGACTGAATAGTGTGTGTGTGTGTGTGTGTGTGTGTGTGTGTGTGTGTGTGTGTGTGTGTGTGTGTGGAGTGCTACATAGGACTGCCTTCACCAATAGGTCTGATCTGTACATTTTCAATAGGAGATGGTTCTCCCATCACTTTCAGGCCCTTTTAGCACACACTTGTCTACTGGAAAACAATCATAATATCATTTCAAGCATGCTCTATCTCAGGGTTGTAGTCAGACTTCTCCTGTGCCACTTGCAGTATATATAGCGTACTCTAGGTTGTGTAATTAGGTATTTGTTAGAATCCCATAATGACTCAGATGTATCACTGCTTGTGTGATCACAGAAAAAGATAGGACTGGCTTTACACATAAATCTGATGTGTTGATTTACAGAGGGAGAAGGCTCTCCCACCCCTTTTAGACCAAAAATCCTCTTTGTAAAACACATATGAGGCCATCTGTTAAAATGTGCTTTATGTCACCCTTGTAATAAGTCTTCTTCTGTGGCATATGAGATTAATGCAATGCTCTCTAGCTTGTGGAATTAGGAAGGCAGATGTTTGAATCTGGCATTTTCTGAATATTGCAAGTGTGTGTTACTACAGTCACAGGAATGACTGGATTATGCAACACATGTGGTGTGAATAACATCACTCAGGCAAGATACTGACAAGGAGAGAAAACTCAGACTACTTTATTACTCACTTTTAAGCCTCACACACATGCCTTGTAACATAATGATGATGTCATGCCATTAAACAAGTTTGGTCTCACTCTTCTAGTAAAACTTAGCATGTGGCCCATGTGCCTAATACACAGTGTGGACTTACATAAGTAACTGATGAAATGTAGCAAAGGCCAACATAATGTGAGTGTAGTGACATGAAACACTATCTTATCTAACATTTACACAAACTCTTTCAGTCTCATATATGTCTACCACAGGCCTTTTGACACATTGATAATTTCAGCACATTCAAATGGGTATTCTGTGACCCTTGTGGTAAAACTTGTTCTATGGCTAATGAAGTTAATATTGACTTCTATGGCATGTGGAGTTAGATAAGGCAGTTGTTCAAATCTGACAATTTATATTTGCAAAACAATATTGATGGACATGAGTGACTCACCCAACAACTAGTGATTTTGCTAACTCACAGTTGTGTGAACAGTAACATTGCTAAAGCCTTTCAAGCTCTCAAAAGATATTTTAGGGGATACATAACCATTCGAAACATTGCTTATTAGGGACCTTGAACTCTGTCCTGTCTGACACCTGTATGTTAAAGTCTTCAGTGGCAGAAGTTAATGCACAGTTCTCTAGAGTGTTGAGCTTGGGAGGCAGGGGATTGAATCTGATAGTGAATGTCTGCCAGACAGTAGTATTAGGCAGGAGTGTTTTGAGCTACCAGTGGTGATATCACACTCTAACAGGGCCACCTTTTTTGAGGCCTTAGACTCCATTTTTAGGGGAACCATAACTATTCCAACACAATACTTACGTAATGCCTTCAAGTGTTTGATTCATGACACATCAGATATGCTTCTTTCTATGGCATCAGTGGTTGATCTATAGCTGCATAATGTATGACCTCAGGCAGGTGTTTAAGTCTGGCAGGGGGTAAATACTGAGTATATCACAGTATGTTTGCAGGAAGGGTTAGTTTGCTTAAAATGAATGATATTTATTATATGACTTAATGGAAACATGTACATATGCTTTTTATTTTGTTCACAATTTAGTGGTTAAAGGCAAGAATGGCTTATTCATCAATTCTTAATATGTGTCATGCTGCAAAGTGATCAGAAAGTGTGATTGGAGCTGTATCATTATACCATCTTGTAGTTTTGTTGTGGGTTGCTGATGTTAATGCAATCATTGTTGTAGTTCCTTATGAGCATGCCCAGTCTAATGGTGTAGTAGATGCCTGCAGTTTAGCACAAAGGACATTAGTTAATCAATGTTATAAGATAGATATTGTCATTTGTTTTTATTTCTCAAAACTTAAAACAATAGCCTCTTCACTTTGGATCTGTCACTTCTACAAAATGGAGTTAGTGACCTAAGGACAGGGAAAACAACAATTACTACCAGCCAGTGTACAATTGTATGTGAAAAGTAAATTTTCAACAGTTCCTGTAATAATAGACATTTATGTTTCACCTGTTTGTAATTTATGTTTTGAGTACTGTCATACAGGTATTACTAATCTGTTCCACAAGGTTCACATTAGAGCAAGATGTGACATATAACATGATACTATACTGCATTCAGAAGTGTAGCTTGTCACAGTACTGCATGTCAATATGTACTGAATGACAGCTGCAGCAGGAAGGACCCATGCAATATAACTGATTGCACTCCCGCAAATGCATTATTCTCAAATAATTTTAAAATGACAGGTGATACATTTCCCTTATAAGTGATTTCATTATACAATACTGCTGGCATATATGTTGTTTTAGACTAGTCTTTCATGGGCTAACTATCCATGTGTGGTCTATTACACATACATACATCATATGCATAGGGATAAACTGGCATTCCCACATACAAAACCCAGTTGTCAACAAGGAGACTAAATGTGACTTTTGCCTTCAGTTTTGTGTAACTTAGTATATGTCACATGACTATGCCCCTCATTTTACAACTATGCACATCTCACATCATTTATACTTAAGATAACTTTAAGTATGGGTAGTGGCACACAATTCTATTGATAAGCTGGTCAGAGTGATAGTTGTGTGTGTCAGGTTCTTCATTGCAGCACATATATAGATGGCCTGTATGAACAGTCACACTTCCGACCATTTACATCATTCAGGTTGCCACTACAGATGATTGCGTCTGTAATACACAATATTACTGATTTAACAGATGTTCATGATGCTTCTTTAACAGATGTTCATGATGCTTCTTTAACAGATGTTCATGATTCTTCTTTAACAGATGTTCATGATGCTTCTTTAACAGATGTTCATGATTCTTCCTTAACAGATGTTCATAATGCTTCTTTAACAGATGTTCATGATTCTTCTTTAACAGATGTTCATGATGCTTCTTTAACAGATGTTCATGATTCTTCTTTAACAGATGTTCATGATGCTTCTTTAACAGATGTTCATGATTCTTCTTTAACAGATGTTCATGATGCTTCTTTAACAGATGTTCATGATTCTTCTTTAACAGATGTTCATGATGCTTCTTTAACAGATGTTCATGATTCTTCTTGGTATGCCCCCATGTTTATACATGCATACACTGCCATTGCAACTTTCATTATTGTTTTCTACATACATATAAGGCACGGTTAAAATTCTTTAAATTGCATGTACATTCAAACTTCAATCATATCTATATAAATCATTTCCTTTGTTTACTTTCACACTAAACATAATAACAGTGCACTACCTGCAGTATATGCAACATCCCCAAATGTATGTTTCCCCTTGCCATCTTTTATTTCACTTTTCAGCTTTAAATATCTCACCTCTCAACTTTAAATATTCACAATTTATTTATTTATTTGTTTATTTATTTATTTATTTTACATTTTTTTTTTTACTGGGAAAGTCCGACTGGATATATGTCCATTTTCAACAGAGGCCCGGGGAGAAAAGCTCCAGAAAGCAGAATATAAGTACATTAGGAACAATAGAAACATTTAGAGAGAAGTATAATATGCAGTTTTCAGTAGGGTGACAAACATGGATAAAACGTAGTAGATAACATCAAACTCATGCGGCTTCAATTTCAGACAATACAACATTCATTCACTCTGTTACACTGTTAGCTCTGTCCTTTCATCTCCTTTTGTCAACATTTTATTTTTTATTATGTAAATGTGTATTCTGAGTTGACACTATTGCTTCTTGAGTGATCAATAATTATAACTGCTGGTATTGGTATGCAGAACTACTCATATATAATTACACTTTTCTCTTGCAGCCCCACTTGCCTCTTAATCTGTGTACTTCAGGTTCCCTCATGCACTTGCTTACTGAGGTTAGGCTTATTTAAAACCTCTTGATCATACTGTGTGCTTGAGCCAATCTGTACTTCAGTGTAGCTGCTAACAAGTGTTCTGGCCACAAATAGATACTGCTTGGCATTTAGGATTGCTTAGCAGCTTGTATAGTCAGTAAGCACTGCTGTTTGTCATGCTAAGACAAATTAATGTGTACACTTAGCCCAACGTCTGCTCGTTTGTTAATGAATCCCTGGGATTGTATTATTAAAAAAATTATGCAGCACATGCATAACCAGAATATTTCAAACAGTGAAAACCAGTTAGGACATTGCATCTCATATTACAGCAGATAATTTATATTTGTTGATAAATTCTTAATAACTTCTTGTTGACAGCAGTCATCTAATTAAAAACATAATGAATTATGCTATCATAAGGCGTGACAAAACAAGCATGAACACAGATCAAGGAAGATACTACATGAAAAGATTTGAAAGCAATGACTACAGTGTTACATTTATTATATGATACACTTTTACAGAAGATTCATTTTATTACAGTGACAGATACATAATATTTTGATTAGTAGAAAGATTCTATACACTATTATCTCTGTACATAATCTAAATTCTTTGCATAGCACTGAAAATGTTGTATTTTGTTGGGCCTGTTCACCAATTATAATTCACACCTGCATACCTCAACATCTTAGCACGGGAATTCTTGGCAAAGTTAAAAATAATGAGAGGACAAAGGCCCCAAATCAGGCACAGGTCTTAAATATTGCTCTTACAGATGTAGAGGGTTGCTAGAATAACAGATTTTGAAACCTTTAACTAAGGGTGGCTAAAACAAAGCCATTGCATGGAGACAAGCTTAGAGAAGCTAGTTTGCGATTACTATTAAATACTAGCACAATCAAACCTAGTCTAGTGCCAAACCACTGAGACCATCCAATGAGTCCTGAAAAAAAAAAATAAAAACACACTGCTAAAGGAAGTTTTGCCAAATGAAAACCAAACTGAAAAATGATGCAGACATACCACCATAACATGGCAAAACTCTCTGGTTTAATAAAACTCAGTAAGACAGACAAAGCAAATGAAAAAGAACGTGAGATAAGCGCTTCCGGTAAAACCTTCTTCAAATCCTTTATTCACTCCCACCAAAACAGTGTTCAACCAGTCATGCTGTTAGGGGGTGGCTCCTCTTCCATTACTAGTAGAAACAGATGCCTCTAATGATAGTCCTCCAAAATTACAAGTAGCAGAAGTAAATTCTGATAATTCCCTCTTCCTGTTTTTATTTTTTATGTTTATTCTCCGTTCTTTCAGAATAGGTTTTAGAGGTACCATTCCATTTAGGCCCATGTGGTTTATCTGCTCTAAATTCCATAATCCATTTGGTCTCTTCCACCTCTGTTCTGTTTCTCAGGTCACCACCCCTTGGGCTCTTGTCCAAATTCATTAATGCCATAAACTTAAAACTATGATTTTCTTCAGCCCTAATATGTTGATAAAGGGTATTTGTCGCTACTTGATTTCTTATATCTGATAGGTGACATAAGATCCATTCCTTAAATGCCCTGTTTGTTTTACCTACGTAGTATGAAGGGCATGCCTCGCAAATGGCTAGATACATGATATTCTTGCTACTACATGTAGCATAACCTTGAAAGGAATAACTCTTGCTAGTGACAGGATTTTCAAATACATTAAGTGTCCATATGAAGGGGCAAGCTTTACAAAAGCCACATCTCAGGGTACCTTTACATTGACGCTGTGTGTTATGTCTGCTGTTGTTTAGACCATCATGCTTACACAATAGGCGTTTCAAATTCTTCTTATTTCAAAATGCAAAACTAGGTTTGTCACCCACTATATTTCATAGCTTCTCATCTGAGGTAAGGACTGGCCAAAGAAATTTCCTAATAGTATTACAAATACCTCACTAAACTACTCACAATAATAAATTACTCATAAAATACTCATTAGTACTCACTAAACTAGGTATAAATCCCTATGTCACAAGATGGGTTGCCAACTGGTTCACTGTCAGAACCCACACTTTAAAAGTTGCAGGCTCCAAATCTGACCTCAAACCAGTGACAAGTGGAGTACCACAGGTTTCAGTCCTGGGACCTCTCCTGTTTGGTATCTACTTCTCTGAAGTACAGGCTATCACAGAAGGCCTCTGGATAATGAAGTTCACAGATAACTGCAAACTAGGAGCCATAGTCAAGTCCCCAAATGATGTGGCCATCCTACATAAGGGTCTCACTGAGACAGATGCCTGGCGTCAGAGCCATGGCCTCAAGCTCAATGCTAAAAAGTGCAGTGTCATCCCCTTTGGTAAAAACTCTGTACCCATTAACTACCACATAGGCAGCAATCTACTTAACACCGAATGTGTGATAAGAGACCTTGGGACCCAGGTGGACAGTAGTCTCTCCTTTGATAGTCACATCGCCACAGTAGTCAGGAAGTACTTCTACTTGGCACACCTCATCATAAAAGGGTTCTCATTCAGGAAAAAAGAGGTCATTGTTCCCCTCTACTCAACACTCATTAGACCCATTATAGAGTACAACGCCCCTTTTGGAATGTACCTCACAAGATATCTGCAGCAGCTGGAAAGGCCAAAGAAGTACCTCACAAAGAGGATTACTGGCCTCAAACAAATGCCTTACACTGACTGTCTCAGAAAACTCCAGCTTTATTCTGCAGCATATCGCCTAAAAAAGGTGATCTCTACCTAACATATAAAGCTATGTCAAACCCAGAGCTGTTGGACATGCTACACCTAAAGGAATCCCAATCCCTCTGAGCTACATGCTCTAGGGACCTAAACCTTTTCACCACAATAAACAAGACATGCTGGAGGGATAGATTCCTGTCCCAGAGACTTCCCATACTGTGGAACAGGCTACCCATCTATGTCAAGCAAAGTTCTTCATTAGCACTCTTCAAGAAAAATCTTGATGAGTGGATGGGAAATAGGAAATACACCCTGGGGATCACTTCTGTGTCTCTGCTCAACAGTGGCACAGGAAAATAACTTTCTTGGGTGGCATAAGCCAGGGAACGTTGTTGGCTAGGCGTACGTAGGCCCTTGGGCCAATAGCCTAGTACCTACCTATGAACCTATGAACAAATAAAGCATTATCTATGCTGTAAGTCAGTATGCACCTCATATTCCTTAAAGACCTATTATCTTGTGGCTGTCTGATCTCTTCACCTCTCCTATTACAGTATAAGGGATTCTCTTTCTGAGTTCTAATTTGCATGGCTTCATCTCTACTCAGTCTGGTGTCTGTCTCCTTATATCCTCTTTTCTTGAGAGTGTTCACAAGGGTTTATTTTTCATTTAGGAAAGTATCATCCCTAGAACATAATTTGGAGATACGTGTGACCTGATTTCCCAGTAGATTCTGGAAAATATGCCTTGGGTGCATACTGGGCTGATGAAGCAAATGATTACTCCATATAAGTTTCCTAAAAATCATGGTTTCAATCCTTTTGCCTGGAGTCAGGCATAGTCTCACGTCAAGGAGCTCTATCTCGCTTTCGGAGAATTTTAGTTCAAATTGCGAGTTGTGTGAGATAGCAATGAGATGAACTCCTGTAGACTAGTTACATCTCCTTCCCATAGGAGAAAGACATTGTCTACAAACCTCATGTAGAAAACATTCTGATTCCTCCACAAGTTGCACGTGTCTTGACCCCATTCTTTTTTTCATTGTGCCATAACTATGTTAGAATAACTATTGGCACATGGGGTGTCCATGGCAACCCCCCATTTATGCCAATAGTAAGTGTCACCATATAGGAAAATGCTATTCTCCAATACTAGTTCTAACAGACTGCAAAGGAGATTTACATCCAGAACTTTACTGCCAGCAAATCTCCTGATGGCTTCAAGTTCCATAATTATTAGGGATGACCATAAACAAATTTTGCACATCCAATGTAACTAGTAGTAGTCCTTCATCTTGGCTTCTCATTTCCATTTTCTCAAACAAGAGACCTAGATAATGTGCTGTATCCTTCAGAACCGTGGTGGCCTTTGGTAGGACCTTCTTAAGTTCTTCTTCCAGAAACGCTGACAATGGCTCTGTCAGCCAGCCTCTTCCTGAAACAATGGGGCACATAGGTGGATCCACTAAGTTCTTGTGTATTTTTGGCAGTCCACTGATGGTTGGAATTATAGGGTGGGCCATATCAAAATAGTCATGAAGCTCCTCTGTGATGATCCTAGTCATAAAGAGATCATATCAAGTGTCACGCACACCATTAATCAGTTTCATCAGGTCTGTCTTGTTCAGTTTTTGGTAAGTCCCTCTGTCACTTATAGCTGGTTTGATGACAATGTATTTTCTCCCCATCAGTTCCATTAGTGCTTGATATTCATTCTGATTTAAATTATGGAAATGATTACTCTTAGATAGTGACCTATGTCTGGCCACCTCATCTTCACAAAGGTTAATAAACATATCCACCATAGGATGATAGAGCAGCACAAAGGTGCTTGGTTTTTATAGTGATTAGCTTGTTCCTTATAGGTAGCTGAATCATTACCAAAAATATGTTTGAGGGTGATGTTCCTCCTAAAGCATTCCAAATCTGTCACAGATTCATTTAATGGTGATGAAATGGAGGGGATAAAAAAGACCCCTCTATAAGAATGAAAGTTGAGTATCTGTTAAGACACTCTTTGAGATGTTAAAAACCAGGGATTCAGTTCCGTTTTCTTTAATTACAGCACTTTGCATTTTTTCCTTTCCCTGCTGCCCAATCTCGGCATTCATGTGTTGTTGCTCTGTATTAAAAAAGGCAGATTTTGTAAAATAGGTAAAGTGCTGAGCTCCTTCTTTAGGTCTAGTGGCTACTGAAGTAATTTCCATAACAGAAGTATCTTCCTTGGGTATAGATGAATCAGTTCCCCTTTCTTTACTGGAATCCTGTTCTTCCTGACTTAAAGCCAGGGATTTAACATCAGGAGATGTACCCCTATGGATCGTTGGTGTAACTGCAACCATGTCACTAGTACTCTCTCTTAAAGTCAATTCTTTCAGTCTTAGAGAGGGGTCTTTCTTTCACCCAGGTTAATTACTACATCAATAAGACACATCTAAGAGTTTATTAATAAACCAGTCAAAAGCACACCTGCACGGAGTGAATGCTCTCACCAAAAAAGCCAAAGTACAAATAAAATAATAACATGAGATAGGTAAGAGCAAAACACAGTAGATATACCAAAATCTCATAAAAGCGTCCTCAAAACTTCAATAGTCTGAAGAAGCCGTTTGGTGAAAGCGCTTACCTGCTCTGTATTTTACACTGTTTATTTATTAAAAATTCATCCTTTTACTGAATTAGTCGCTGCATCATTCAAGGAAATGTTGTATATCTGCTGCTTTTGGACTATTGAAGTTTTGAGGACGCTTTTATGAGATTTTGGTATATCTACTGTGTTTTGCTCTTACCTATCTCGTGTTATTATTTTACATCTAAGAGTTTACCTAGTAGCCAGGTGTCTGGGAACATATACAGACCATAATCTGGTCTTTGACCAACATTTGGTCATGGTAGTAAGAAAATAATTCTATGTCACACAACTTATAAGTAAGGGCAAAGCATCCAGATCCAAGGAAGTCATAGTGCCACTTTATTAAGCCCTTATCAAAACCATCACTGAGTATAATGCCCTTTTGGCATGCACCTGCCCAAACATATGCAACAGTTGGAATGCCCACAAAAGTTCCTTACCAGGAGAATCCAGGGTATGAACACATTGTCCTGTATGGATCACCTTAAAGCCCTATCCCTATACTCTATCTCCTACAAGGTTACTGAGAGGAGTTATATGCCTGGCATACAAGGCATTCTCGGTTTCAGCCCTGAGGGACTTTTGCACATCCACAAAATGAACAGCATCAGAACCACAAGATCCAAGGATTTAAATTGTGGTTGTGACATAAATAAGACATTTATGCAAGACAAATATGTGACTCAGAGGATCCTCGTACTCTGGAACAGAGTCCTCATCCATGTTAACCAAAGTCTGACCATATCCCTGTTTAAGAATAACCTTGACTAATGGATTGGAAATTGGAAATTCACCACAGGTTTGCCCTCCCCCATGTCTCTGACAAACAAAAGCAAACAGTAATGCCCAGACTAACATACCCCCCACATAACTTCTAGAAACCTCAGAACTAACATGCTCCATCCTAATAAATCCCATGATACATATGGGCATTATACTTAGGGGATGTAGCGTTCTCCCATATTGGTGAGTACCAGGTCCAGTATATTTGAATCTCTGGTGGGTGTGGACACTATCTGGCCAAGGGTATTTGTGTTAATAATGTCTATGGATCCTTATTCCTATGATTATGATGCAGTATATGTTTCCCAGTCTACAGGGGGCAGTTAAAGTCTCCCATGAGTTGGATATTTGGTTTAATAGTAAGTGTCTGCAGTAGAACCAAAGTAAACAGTGATCATTCAAAATAGGCAGCTAACTCCACTCAGGACTAAAGACACATCCAATACAAACTAAAACGTTTTATTTTATTTAGCGCTTTTGTCCACAAACACCGTAGACTTCATCAGAATCTAAAAACACTCCTCCATAAAAAGCCTTTTTATATATGTGATAGTAAACCTAAGGCTGCATGAATGACTTCAAAATATGAAGATATGGTTAAGGAATTAGATATCTTAGGAGGAATGTTTCTGGAAAGAGGATACCCCCTTACTGTGGCCAATGATGTCACCAATTATATTAAGTCCCATGGGGTTTCAAGTACAAGCCTTTATTAGGGGTAGGCTTGGAACCCCCAAAAATGCATTTTAAGGTGATGATTTCAGTAGGGCTCTTGTCTTAGAATACAACCCTTCTGTCAAGCAAGTTATAAATATTTTTACAAAGAATTGGAACATTTTAAGATGTGATGGAGACGTTTATAAATTATTGGGTGAGAAACCAAGTTTTGTATACAAAACAGGGGTTAATCTAAAAAATAATTTCAAATCTGGCCAGGTTTTCACCAAGTTTAAAAATAAAAGGAATGAAGGTGGTACTAGGAAATGTGACTGTTGCAACTAATGTTTTGCCATTTTAGAAGAATGTTTTTTAACACTGGTTAATATAAATGGAACTAAAATATATTTTCAGAAGGGAAATTGTTGTACAAAACATTTAGTTCTCTTAGCTAAATGTATGACATGCCCAGCTTTTTACATCAGAAAAACAGACAGAGCCCTTAAGAATAGGATATGTGAGCACTGTTATCAGATAAAAAAGCAAAACAATAATAATACTCTATATAGACACTTGGCATCCAGCCTGAACTCTAACATTTTAAAAGTTGTTATTTTAGAAATATTAGACTTTAATCCAAGGGGGGGTACTGTTAAAACTTTATTAGAAGAAAAAGAAGTGAAATGGCAGTTATTGCTTAATGCTTCCAACCCCCTGGTATAAATGAGAATATTCCCATTAATCCTGTACTAGAGCTCAGGAAATAGTAGGGTAATTCATTATAGGGTATTTAAAATGGTTTTAGAAAGTTCTTAAAGTGGAAAGAATAAAGGTTTTTTATGGTTCATTATTATCACATTATTTATTTTAAATATTATCTGGTTGAATTTTTGTCATTTAGCATAGATTTTGTAATGTATTCAACATTTTTTTCCATGTAGTATTGGTTCAGTGTATGCTGCCCTTTAAACAAAAGTAATCATGTGGTGTCAATTAGTGGTTTATGAACACACACCTTAGGGGTACTATCACATATATAAAAAGGCTTTTTCTGGAGTGTTTCTAGATTCTGATGAAGTCCACGGTGTTTGTGGACGAAAGCGCTAAATAAAGTAAAACTTTTTGGTTCATACTGGATGTGTCTTTATGGTTCTAAGTGGAGTTAGCTGCCTATTTTTGAGCGATCACTATTTACTTTGGTTCTTAGTTGATTTATTCAGTGATGCTTTTCCTGTGTGGTATTTTGTAGAGTGTCTACAGTAGGCCTAGATATGAACTATGGCCTTCTAGGAACATAGAGAGTGACCTATACCTTGCTAATATATGGTATGGCACTTTGTCTAAGGTTGTTTGCACATGGATAAATTCAAGGGCATCATCCTGTTTAACCAACATAGGGTCATGCTTATTGCTAATATAGCTGAGACTCCTCCAACTTTTGCCCCTGACTGTGGAGCTGATGATCTAAATGTGTGGAAGGCACTGAAGCTTTGCACTGCTGGAGTACTTTCTGCAGATGTAAAACTTGTCTTGGTAATAGCACAGATGTCTATTTTTTTCCAGAGTGAGGAGAGATTGTAGGGTGTGGATGTCCTTGTTTAGCTCTTAGCATTCAGCAGTAACATTGTTGGGTTACTTGAGGTTTATTTGCTATGCTGATAGGTTTATTGATTTGGGGTTGCCTAAAAAGGCTCTAAGGGAGTGCATAACATTTTAGTCAATATTTGGAAGCTTATGGTAGTCAGGTAAAAACTATCCTTTGCAACACAACATAGTCTGTTAACCATGTCCCCCCTTGCTGACAAATATTGAATCCCCCTGGAAAGACACCAGAACCAAATGCCAATTATTGAAGTCAGTCATTTTTGTTCATGCTATTGCATCAAACTTGGTAAAGCTAGAGTGCTGCTCAGTGCAAGGTACTTATTCCCCTGAGACATGCATTCAGTGAGATCAACAATGTCTCTCTTCATATAGTCTAAGGAAATATGTCTCAGGACATTAATGCCCATATGAACTATAATAGAATCATACTAGACTAGTACCTGTAGTGTTGCAACTTGAGAGCATGCATAATTTGGTGGATTCTGGGTCCAGATAAGCAACTAACCATTATCTTCTCCTTGGTCAGTCTGGTGAGTAGGACATCTGTGTATCATACATTGGCATCCCCTATAACAAGAGTTCTGGGTGATGTGTTGGCTTGCTTTATGGACTTGCTCTTGGGACTCCAATGAGTGCAGGAGTACATGTTGCGTTTGGAGTTGCTTTTGGTGAGTGCTCCATAATTTAATTTAACACAAAATTATAATTAACTAATATAGCAAAACATGCAGATGTAGATTAATATATAGAATATTAACATAAAAAGGAAAGTAATGTCTGAGATAATCAAAACACTTCTGTAGCTGGAGATTTCAGGAGTGATATACTCCGCTGAGATAGGCCATAGGGGTTTACAGAAAAGCAAGTATTTTATTTCTAAGTTAGATTAAAAAATGACAGTTTCCAGAAAGAGAGAAGATATACATATGTATGTATTAATATATCTAAATCATTTAAGGATGTCATAAAAATATAGGAAGAGAGCATGTTTTGTATATATGGTGATATTCATAGTCCCAGAGTGCACAAAGTGTGCAACTGGAATCTGTGAGCAGTGGCACTTTGTAGAATGCAAATGCAGTATGTTCAGACAAAGTGGTGTTTTTTGTGTGTGTGTAGCTTATGTTGATCTGCCCTCCCAGACAGTGCAGAGATCAGACTGTGGACGTCAAAGAAAGTATGCTAGAAAAGTCTTTGACAGATAAATAAGATATGTACATGTGTTACAGCTGACTTTCACGTGTACATATCTTGCATATCTTGCACAGATTATGTAAGATATGTACTCTTGAAAGTCAGCTGTAACTCTGTACTTTAAGTATGCAGAGAAGTCAGACTTCACTGCAAGATGTTTGCATACCTCGACATAATGCTGCTGGTATGTAAATAAATCTACTGTACCAAGAGCCTTAATATGAAGGTGTTCACTGAGGGACACCAATTTATTTATAAGGGTTGAAAGTAAAGTAGGAAAACGGGGGAAATAAAAACAGGGGAAACAAACAAGGATAACATAAAGGAATACACAGGAGGAGGTTGGAGAATAGGGTATATTCATTATTTTGGTGGGAATAGACTCCTTTATCCCTATAACAGACAAACAAAGGTGAATTATCACAGTATAGGGAGGGCTCACAAATGGAGGGTTAGACAGTCATACAGACTGGCAGAGAATGGACAACGGGTGATAGGAGAGAATGTGGGGCAATGCAAAAGAGGTGATTATGACACAATAAGATGGGTACATAGGATAGAACAGAGACTCAGGAACAGTCACATGACCAAACTGCCCAGATAGTAGTCACAGGTTCATAGGTGCTTACTTCGCTATTGATCAGTGAGGATCTTAAGAAGCCTATTCCTTCATTCCCATGATAATTATAAGCCTTTATATTTTGCAATATGAATCTCAAAGTTGAGCTGAACAAGTATATACTGGGGAAACTGCATGTTTCTCCAATCCAGGAGGATCATTAGTGCTAAATTGGAAGTGACTTTGCCGTTACCCATTCACTTGTCCAAGTTACACTTGAATAGTGTAAGAGAAGTACTCCACCTTATATGGAGAGGAAGATGGATCCATAGAAGTGGTATTACCTGTGATACACTCCTATCCCTCCAACATGTTGTGCTACTCTAGAAAATGGGATTGAGATCCTTTGAGTGGGTGTTTCTGATACACTTAGAGTTGCAAATGTGTAATAGGCCTGAAGGAACAAGGTCAGTGTGAGGCAGAGATCACCTCTTGGTAGCCTGTATGACACCAAGTAAAGACACAAGGCTTTGAGATGGTCTGCATAGTCTGCATGATTTAGGCCCTTGATTTTTTTTATTTTAGAAGAACTGTGGTCATTTAAGATGTGACAAGCATTTTAATGAACTTACCAAGTGGGATGAGGACGGATGCATCTTCCTCTGAAAGGGGCAGTCCTGGCATGTCCAGCGTGGGGAGAGCTATTGCATACTGCAGCATGAGATGGCTGCAGCAGAGGTGCCCTAGGATGTTCTGAACCTGAAGATGGAGACAAAATGGTGAGAAAGCAAACTTTAATATAATGCTGATGATAAGAATTATGAAATACAAATTAGAAGCTGAGGAAGGAAAGGACAGATGCTTACCATTTCCAGCATCCAGTGGTATATGTGCTTGACCATTTCAGTTTCATAGTAGGCTGGAAAAAAAGGCATTGTCTGTGCTGCAGTGATATTGTCAGCACATAATAATAATAAAGAATAATATACAGACATGGCTTGAAAATATCCTATCACAGCCATAGTCTGTCAATGGACATGATGATATGGGTCTCCTCCTGAAGTGTTAACCCTGACAGTATGCCCATAAATGCATTATACCTCTGCAGCAGCCCACCCATCAGAAATCATAGATGTGCCATTGAGCCTGCTGGCCACCATTGACTGCCACTGCACGTAACTGTCATAGGTCGCCAGTGGCATGTCAAGTGGACATAGACTATTGAATGAATAATGGATGAGTTTTGTGCTACATCATCAATAACTATAATGTACGGTAATAACCAAGTTAAAAAATCCTGTTTAAATATCATTTCAATGTAATCTCTATAAGTAGCCAACACCTAATATGGCAGCAATAGGATATAACATTCAGTGTATAGCATAAAGGAGAGAAAAGAGCTGCAGCAACATAGAAAGAGTGCCATCTTAGAATTGTGGAAGTGCAACAGTGAATGTAAAGGTAAAAATACTTAGTAAAATACTCTGGACATGTACATTAAACTTCTGTCTACCACTGAGCAATCTGATTGGCTGCTTCCTCCTTAGCTCATCATATAGTTGGCAACATTGCATCTTTGACCTGAAGATGTCAGTTGCCTGGCTCAGGTTATCCTGCCAGGTCAGTCTACACATTTTTTTTGTATGGGCCACTCCAGCAGCGGGTAAGCTTTCTCTGTACATCACAGTGTAGAAGTATAGGGATACTCTGACTTTTTTCTGGAAGCAACTTGGGGGTCTGCCCAACGCTTTTAAAAAAGCCATACTTACAGTTCACAGTCAAGAATGAAAATGTTGACTTTTTCTGAAAGCGAGACTGGTATGGTGTGTACTGCGCCTGTTTGTAATGTGGCTGTATGCGGATCAGGTAGATGTGAGGTAATGTGTTACTGCAGAAAGCATGACCATGCACATGTACAAATCAAGAAGAAAAGCAGCATGCTCACAACTGGTAATGCTCATTCATGAATGTGCAAAGTTGGCTATGATGTTACAAAGCTCTGTTGTGGCAATGCTGTGATTAATAGAGCTATTCACCAGAAAGACTCACCTCACAAATAGAACAAAATCAACTAAAATGGTAAATGTGTCACCATTTTCTGTGCCAGTGTTTGCCACATTTTTACAAATTTCATCTATAAAACAAAGAAAAAGCAAACAAAAGTATTGAAAGTCGAATTACAGCTGGCAAAAGTGAGCATATTCAAAACATTTCTTGAAACAAAAGATGGGGTAAAAAGTATATCCACAGTGCTGCTAAGATGCAAGTTATTATTATTTTCTACTGTATTCTTCCTTGTGAACCTTTAACATCTAGGAATGTTGTATTATTTGTTCTAAATAGCATACTTTTTTTGTCAATGTCCTGTGCACCTGGTAATAGAAATGCACACACACACACACACACACACACACACACACACACACACACACACACACACACACACACACACACACACACACACACACACACACACAAACACCATTGCACACTGAATCTAATGACACATGCACCATCACACACCTTATAGGCCGTACAAGACCCCCCCCCCAAAGCACCACAAACATAACACAGTTCACTGATGCATACCATGCAGTTCTAAGGTACTGTACTATATATAAATGCATATAAAATACTACCCTGCCTAGACACAGATGTACACATGCTCACACACACACACACACACACACACACACACACACACACACACACACACACACACACACACACCACTCATCATCATCATCATCAGCCCCTTTTTTCCCATTTTTTTCTACATTGGGTCAGGGTATCATGTCGCTAACTCTCTCGATTCAATGCCCAGTCCTGCCTCCTTCAACATTCATGCCTGACTGTCGTAGATTTTCTTTCACACAATCGATCCACCTTTTTGCTGAATGTCCTCACTTCCTCTTACTTTCTTCCTGTCTGTCCCAAATCTTCCTCACCAGATTGTCTTCTGCTTTTCTACACATGTGCCCAAACCACCGTAATCTGTTCTCTTTGATCTTTTCTGCAATTGGAGCTACTTTGGCTTCTGCTCTTATGTCCTCATTTCTTCATCTGTCCCACAACGTGCATCCTATCACCATTCTCAGGCACTTCATTTCCATCACCTCTAGCTTCTTCAACTGGTCTGCCTTTACTGCCCAGGTTTCTGCACCATACAGTAGTACTGGTTGCACCACTGTCTTCTACACCTTACTTTTTAGCTTCTTTGGCATTCTTCTGTCATAGACTACACCTGATACTCTATGCCAGTTGGCTGCAGCCCCTCTGATTCTATATTTTACCTCTTCATTCAGACTACCCTTCTCCTCAACTATTCCTCCCAGATACTTGAAGCTGTTTACCTGTTCCACTATCTTCCCTTCTATCTCTATTCTCAGCTTCTTCTGATTTCCTCAATTTGCTGCCATTACCACAGTCTTATCTGTGCTTAGTTTCATCCCATGTGCCTTCAGATTTGCATTCCATTCTCCTATCCTGTGCTGAAGTTCTAGCTCAGAGTCTGCCTGTTACTATCACATTGTCTGCATACAGCAGCTTTGTTGATCTGTTACCTCCAACCTGTTTGCTAATGTAGTCCAGCACAGACTCTACATGGTGCCCTATAGGGGGAAGACTTGTACAGACCAACTGCTTTGGGCATCTACTGTGCTGCACAGCATCCTCAAGATAGGAGAACACAGATCACAGACTGCGCACCGTGGCAGGGCTAGCCACTCAGTGTAAAATATGGCTCTAGGTGATTTGGTCTGGTGATGGACTACACACACCACTATTTCTATTTAAACTGGACACAGTCAGGCGGGGGGGGGGGGACAGACTGTGTTCAAGTTGGTGCAGCACTCTCTCACAACTAGGAATACCCACTGTGTTACTCCCAGAGTCAACAGAAGTAGGGAAGAAGGCAACGGCATGATAACATCTTACCTGAGGAAAATGGAATCCTTTAGGATGCACTTAAGACCTCTTTGGCAAAAGGGGTCTTGGACAGGAAGAATATGACAAAGTGTGGAATCAAGTTATGACAAACATAAATGCCATTGGAGGACAGAATAAAACATTGTCAGAGAACAGAAAAACAGCCAATAACATGGTGGCCTGAACCGGGACTAAAGACCAACAGAATGCCATTCCTCATAATGCCAGTGGTGGGAATCCTTTAACAGGACAAATCCTGACACCTAATGATGAGTGTTTAATATCCCTTTGTGATGATGATTTTGATGGAGATGAGAATGGCATGGGGACTATTCAAGGTGGTAGAAATAATGTCATTTTTGGCAAGCCACCAAGGGAGCTGGTAGAGCAGGTTAGTACATTCAATTTGCGGTGGGGTATTGGGGAAGTTACACAATCTGGATTCTGAAAGTGTTACTACACACCTTTTTGAAGATCTCTACAACTGGTACTTCAAGGTTACCAATGGCCCTTGAACACACAGAAATATTGCATGATGCAGTTCATTTTTAAAGTATACCTATATAACTTAATGTATAGATATATACATATGCAATGGTAGTGTACCACACAATGGTAAATTGTTTGTCATTTGTTCACATGTCTGTCAACAGCTGTGACACCAGAGATTGAGTATGGGTTTGGTCATCTAGCTGATGATGACAGTCATGTGGCAGTCGATGATGATGCCATTTCTCTTATTCACATATCACAGCCTAAGGATAGTGGCACACATTCACAAAGTATACTGGTAGATGCTGTACCCCCACAGCAGGGTGATGAGTCCAACATGGCCATTACTGGACCACAGGTAATGGACCATGAGCACACATATTTAGTATATGGGGTGGAATCCCAGCAAAGTTCCAGTTCTCTGTTAGACTCACATGTAGAACACCTGGAAAAAGACAGATCTGTGTCAGAGGAGGTTGGAAGGTCCACTGTACAGCCTGTACACAGGAATTCCTTACAAACTCCATGGCCACATCTTGCTCCTGTAGCATATAAGACATTGTTTGCACAGTAGCAAATGTGGTGAGACATTGTCCAGTCCCAGGTTACTGCTACTGAGAGTCAGGGTGAGATGGAGAAAATGTTACAAGGTAAATGTGATGGTATTCACCAATGTATGGAAATGGTGGATGCCAGGGACAATGCCATGACAATTGTCCTGCAGAGCATAGTTGCTCAGTCAGTATCCATGTCAGCTTCTGTCCACAAATCTGTAAGGACTTAGCAGCGACACATGGTAGACACAGCTGAGCAATGTAGAGGTCAGGTCTGCATGTGTGGAGACTGTGTTGGATGAGCAGAATGGGTAGCCCTCTCAGCTCCACTATCCATATACTTGGAAAGTTCCATGAAGCTGCATGTTGGACATTGTCAGACTTCTATATTACATGGAAAGACCTCACAGTCCAAGACCTGGTCACACAATACCAAATGGTCACTGTCAAGGTTTAAGCAGCAGCATGTAGGTCATGCCACTGTAGTGACTCAATGTCAAATTCTCATGACAGCACCTGTTCTAGTTCACACAGAGGCTTCCCAACCCCCATCATTAGAATACATTGCATTGAAATGGTCCAAATATGAGTAGCACACCCCATGTCCAACATTCTCTAACCCCAGCCCCCCTCCCCACGGCCAGTGATAGCAACACAGTAGGCATCTTTTGGGGTAGCAAGGACATTATGCAGAATCATGCAGAAGAAGAAAAAAAATAAAATAAATCTTACCTTTTGTGAAGAAAGTAACAAGCTATACTTAACTACAGAGGAAAAAAAATACATCTGGACACAAATGGGAAAGATTAAAAAAAAGACTGATGACTGTAATCAATCCACATATGGGGTAAAAATCACAAAAATTTAACAAAACAACACATTTTTGCAAGCATGATGAAAATGTTTTAGCATGTAATATTAAATGTATGCTAACAAACTACCTGCATTCCAAAACCCCCATTGATGTACCTAGCATTGTGTGTCTCTGTCAAAGGACCACTGTGCAAATGATAATAGCTATGAGCCTATTAACTACACATTGTGTATTATGTATTGTGTAGGAGGAGATGTCTGATGTACAGTGTGTCATCTATCCATACACTGAACAGCCTAGCCTACAGTTTACACTGCAGGCACTAAGTTTTATGTTTGTGACCTTACACCCTCACGGAGTATTTGTCACAGCACAACATTTTGGACTAGACACTGCTGCTTCTCCTCTACTGCCATTTGCCATGCACAAGCCTGTCTGAGGGTGGTGCTATACTGTTACCATTAGCTGTCTGTAATCATTGTCCTTAATACTACCAGTTCCAAAAGGTATATGGGAGGAACCTGCATGACTGTTTCAGGATTCTGCTGGTACTGGTGGTGACAATAGTGGATCAGATTCGGCATAAATTATGCAGAATGTAGCAATCAGTTAACATTCTAAATGCAGTATCTAATCCATAATGAAGAGCCCCTCAGAATCATATAAGCAGTGGAAATATGCGCTCACTCAGTGACTATCCATGTCTGTGACAGGTTGGTGTTGTAATATTCCTCTGCAGCTTCCTGTGTGTTCTGTACTGGTGTCATAACTCAAGGTTTGAATACATAACCTGCATCACCTCAAAAACATAAATGATGGCACATGGTGCTGGGCTGGTTTTGCATTATCCCTTTCTCGTGTTTATACAATTACCTGTGGGGATGTTTGGTAACTTATACTGCATTTACCTGTCAGGTGTTCATGAGGCATCTGTGTATGCAAGAAGTGATAGTAGATGGAATGTATATGCTAAATGTGGGAATCATAGGCACTAAAAGGATGCTGACCTAAAATGTTATTGCATCATACACTATCTGGAAGTTGATAGAATGGTAGTTTTTCTTAATATGGAACCTTTCAACCCATGGAACAGGTGGGGCCATAATAGCAGTTAGAGTCAAAATAGCCACATGGCCACAGTATATTGCATCAACCATCAAAGGGCAGTGTGCCAGACTGTAGAAGGCATGTGTGTTGGTAACTCTTACCTGTGGTAACTGTGGAAAATAAATATGTTCTCCCAGACAGGCTAGAGTAACATTGAGGAACTGCTGTAGTATCCTTGAGGAAAAAGTCTGTGAGATACCCAAAGTGTTCCCAGTATGTCTCTGCAAGGTCTCCATAGCAAGCATATTGAGAGCCATACATACCTTGATATCCAAAGAGATATGCAGGCCACACATTCTCCAGTTCCAGTTTGTGAGCCATGCTATTTCATGAAAGCCCTTACAGTGTCAGTGTCCACATAAACCCAGATAAGAAATGCATGCTCTTCAAAATGGTGATTCTTTAAGCGTAACTGGTATTGCACATATTTTCGGTGCTGAGTGCTGTGGACTGCAGTCGGTTGCCCTACTATGTCAGTATGAGTTTTCAAAGCAGGAAATCACAAATCTAGCTGCTAATCTGAACATCTCCACTGATATTAAACTGTGTGGAAATGGTAATTCTTGCCTTTTTATAAGCTATATGTTCAACATACACATGTATAACATTCTGCAACTCTGAATTATAAAAGGCAAGAAAGGCACTTCTTTAGCATATCATTAGCACAGCATTTGCATACCTTCTCTCATAGGTTCATAATTTCATAGGTAGGTACTAGGCTATCAGCCTGAGGGCATTTTTAAGCCTAGCCAGAATGTGTCGGCTTTCACCACCTCACTGATTAATTAACTGAGCCTCTGTCAAGCAGAGCCAATGAAGTAATCCCAGGGGTGTATTTTCTGTTACCCATCCACTCGTCAAAGGCTTCTCTTGAAGAATGTTAGTGAGGGGCTCTGCCTAATGTAGTTAGGAATTTTGTTCCAAAGCGTGGGGAGTCTCTGTGACAGGAATCTATCCCTCCAGCATGTTTTATTTATTGTTGTGGTGAGGTTTAGCTCACTAGAGCGCGTGGCTCGCAGTGACTTGGATTTCTTTAGGTGGAGCATGTCCATCAATTCTGAGTTGGACATGGCTTTGTAAGTCAGGCAGAGATCACCTCTGAGTAAGCGATATGCCACTGAGTACAGCCGGAGTTTTTTCAGTCGGGCTGCATAGGACATATGTTTGAGGCCAGTAATCCTCTTGGTGAGGTGCTTTTGTGGTCTTTCCAGCTGTTGGAAGTGTCTTGTGAGGTACATCCCAAATGGGGCATTGTACTCCATGGTGGGTCTGATGAGTGATGAGTAGAGGAGCACTATAACCTCTTTATTTCTAGATGCGAACCCCTTAGTAATTAGATGGGCCACATAGAAGGATTTCCTAACTACTTTGGCAATATGATTGTCAAAGGAGAGATTACTATCTACCTGGGTCTCCAGATCTCTTATTACCTCTTCTGTATTAAGGGGGCTGCCACCTATGTGGTAATTCATGGGTGTTTTGTTTTTCCCAAACGGGATGACTATGCATTTTTTGGCATTTAGCTTGAGGCCATGACTTTGACAACAGGTGTCTGTCTCAGTAAGGCCTTTTTGAAAGATGTCCGTGTCAGCCAGAGAGTCAATTATGGCTCCCAGTTTGCAGTCATCGGCGAACTTGGTTAGCCATAGTCCTCCTGTGTTTGCCTGTACTTCTGAGAAATATATGCCGAACAGTAGGGGTCCCAGAACCGAGCCTTGTGGGACACCACTTGTGACTGGTTTAGAGTCGGACCTGGAGCCTGCTATTCTTACCGTGTTAGTTCTGTCTGTAAGCCATTTGGCGACCCATCTTGTGATGTAGGGGTTTATGTTCAGGCTGGTGAGTTTTTCTACAATACCCAAGTGAGGAATGGTATTGAATGCCTTGGCGAGATCAAGGTAGGCTGTGTGAACCACCTTTCCCTCATCTATGGCCTTGGTGACTGTCTCGAAGAAGTCAACCAGGTTTAGTAGGCATGATCTGCCCTTAACAAAGCTGAACTGGGTTGGGTCAAGTGTCTGGCGGTTCTCAATGTCTTTGTTAATGAGTTCCATGATGATGCTCTCCATAGCCTTGCAGACCAGACTAGTCAAACTTATGGGATGATAGTTATCAGGGTTAGTTGTGGCCCCTCCTTTGTGGAGCAGAATAACCATTGCTGTGTGCCATTCTATGGACACATAGCCTGTGGAGTAGCTGAGGTTGAACAGCGTGTTTAGGTGGGGGGGTTATTTTGTTCTGTAGTTCGTGCAAGGCGCAGCCTGGGACACCATTTGTCCCCATTGATGCTGAGTTTTTGGCTTTTGAAAGGGCCGTTTTCACCTGTGCTTCTGTGATTTCTGGGACACTACACTTTTCCGATATTGTTGTGGGCCCTTTTGAAGGTGAGAGGGAGGTGAAGTTTGCAATGAATCTGTCTGCCAGGATGTTGGCAATATCAGTAGGTTCAGTATATTTTGTGCTATTTTGCACTAGCTCAGAGCATATCTGTGAGTTGCCACTTAGATTCTTGACATAACTAAAGAAGGCTTTGTGGTTATCTTTCAAATCCTTGGCTATTTTTCTTTCAAAGTTAGCCTTGGATGGTTTTATGAGGGACCTTAGTTTCTTACTGATACTGATCAGGGATGTCTTTCCTTCTTGGGATTTGCTTTTTTTCTGAAGTAGTTTCCTCCTTCTGTTGTGTAACCTGTTTATGGCAGGGGTCCACCAGACTGGTTTCTTTCTCTTAGGGGAGTGAGTCTTGGTCTTGCTGGGGCTGGCACAATCCATGAATCCTTGTAGGTGCTCATAGAGTGCAATTGTAAAGGATTCTGCATCTTGGGCAGTGTTATCCTTTAGCGTGGAGGCTGCGAAACTTACCACCTCTGCCTTAAGTAAGGTGAAGTTTGCTTTAGAAACGTTTTTCATGGTGGTTTCCTTGGTTGGGGGTGGTAGTGGGATGTGGGCATCCAGGGAGATTAGTTTATGGTCTGCACTAACCAGTGACAGGTTGACCTCCGGTACGGAACACCTGTCGCCCATGTTGTTGATGACCAGGTCCAATATGTTGTGGCCTCTTGAAGGGGAGTTTACCAGCTGATCCAGGGCATTTAGGTTGATAAATTCTAGGAAGCGCTAAGCCTGGGAGTTTGTACTCAAGTAGTTTTCCCAGTTAATGGTAGGGTAATTGAAATCGCCCAATATCAGGGTGTTCGGTAGGACCTTCATGTTTTCCAGTTTCTCCAGAAAGGCAGAGTGGTGGTCCTGGGTCATGGAGGGTGATCTGTAGCAGGCCACAATTTGCATTGCAGATTTGCCCGATGTTAGCTGCACATGGATGATCTCAGAGGTATCATGCTGCACCACTAACCTGGAGGTGTGAGTATCCTTGATGAATATGGATACACCCCCTACTTTTGTGTTTCAGTCCGTGTTCTTTGGCCGAAATGTGTGGTATGAGTTGTAGCCCAATAGTGCTGGAGTGCTCTCTGGAGCCTTGAACCAGGTTTCAGTTACTGCACAGATCATTTACATGTCATTATGCTTTCATTTACATATAACTTTTGCTGCAAATGTAGAAGACTTGCACACATATACAACAGAGCACTCTGAATTGCACTATGTTTGAGTATGTGTACAATGTGCAAAGAAATTGCATGCTTCACTGTCTGGAAGCCATCTGATGGGAGCAGAACTGTACATGTCCCGGTCATATAAGTAATAAATTTAGTTCAAAGCTAGAGAACTGGTCACTTATACAGTCTGTAAAACACATTTGCAATAGGAAATGTCATAAAAGAACAATTGAAGAAATAAAATATTATTCTCATTTACTAAAACACATGAAATTAATAAAAAGAGAAAAATGGCTCATCTAGACAATTTATAGCAATTATACAAATAGTTTGAAGTAGTAAAACTATAATCCTCAGAAATCTATAAAGATATAATATTACAATTGTCTGTTAAAACATTATCTCCATTAAAAAAAACTTATACACTATGGAGCTTCAATAAAATTCTTAATAAGAAAAAAATGCATGTTGAAGATGTAAAAAAGAAGTAAAAACAGAATGGCAGCATGTCATTTGAGTATGATCTGATTATATCTCTCAATCTGTTAGCATAAGAAATCTGGACAAAGGCAAAAGTAATAGGAAACACTGGCCTAAAAATAAGGAGGCATTTTAATTATTACTCTTATAAAGTTAGACAAGTTGTTAGACTAAGCTTTTGTGTTAACATGCATTTTCTGAGGGATGGAAAGTCTGAAACTCAGATGGCTGTCATTATTTTGTGACTTTAGTCCTCACTGATTTGCCAGAAAATCACAAATTATATGAGGAATAGACCAAAAATATGAGGCAAAAATCTGGACAGTCTGTGAAAATCTGGACAGCTGAGAGGTATAGCTTTGATTAGATTTTAGTCATTTGCCGAGGCATTATGGTCTGACAGATTTTTGGTAAACAAACACCTAATACTATTTTATACTCCTCAATCAGCATGTGTTACTAAGAAACAATTATTCCTGTTATGGAATCTATTATCAGTAGCTAGAAAAAGAATAGCTAGGAACTGGATGGAAGTCAATTCTACCCCCTTTCTCAGAATTTATCAGTATGACTACGATAATGTATGAAAATGAGATACACATAATTGCTTTAAGAGCAAAATGAAAATCTATTAATTATAAATACTGTGTAAAGCTAGGTCCGTTAATAGATAAAACGGGAAATAACACATGGTGAAGGGGAATTAAATATGTATCTCTTTTGCAGTCAGCACTTATAATTACTTTCCTGTAGTAATGTATATAAAACAGAAAATTTAAGTGGCAATCTATATGAAAAAGAAAAAAGCTTAACTAAAAAGTCATTTAAATAATAAACCATGACACATCATGTGTATAGTGTAAATAGTCATTAATATTTGCCATTTATTGAATAGTTAACATGTTAGAATACATTAAGTATTACATATTATTATATGACTGTATAGAAACAACATTTTGAAAATATCTAGTTTGTATGTTTGCAGTCATTAATTTATTTGTATTATATGATTATAATATTTGCAGAAATTAATAAAAAGGTTTTGAAAAAAAAAGAAGTCTGGCTGCACATACAGCAAATTAAATTCTAAATCCCTTCAGGGATATTACGTTATGTCTAAGGACTTATATTTTTATCATGCTTATCTCCAAATATATCTTTGGACCTGGTCTTCTCTGAAATATGCAGCTGCTTCAAGTTATGCTTGGTGAACTTCATAGCCCTCATCCATCTACCTATTAGTGTGGTAGCCCTCTTCTTGTTGAAATGAAGAGTTCAGTGCCTTTCTCCTCATCACAGTGTTGCTACACTATGACAGTGAGAAACATTTGAATGGAAACTTATTTATTGATGTTTTCTTGTCTCACATACATTACTAAATACTTTTTAACACCCTTATTGAATTATTACTTGTGACATTGGCACATTTACATTTATATAAAAGTAATCAAACTGTATTAACGAGTTAAAATTAACAAACATTATGCTTCATAGGTTCATAGGTTGGTACTAGGCTATCAGCCCTAGGGCCTATACAAGCCTAGCCATGACAATTCCCTGGCTATTTCTTCCCACACTATTTACTTCCCTGGACCCCTGACTAACAGGGCGAGTGACATGATCCCCGGGGTGAATTTCCTTTCTCCCATCCAATCGTCAAGGTTTCTTTTGAAGAGGGCCAAAGAGGCACTCTGCTTGACATGTATGGGCAATCTGTTCCAGAGTCTGGGGAGTCTCTGGGTCAGGAACCTATCCCTCCAGCATGTTTTTTTTATTGTGATGACAAGGTTTAGATCCCTGGAGTGTGTGGCTCTGAGGGATTGGGATTTCTTTAAGTGTAGCATGTCCAACAGCTCTGGGTTTGACATGGCCTTGTATGTTAAGCAGAGATCACCTCTGAGTAGACGATATGCGACAGATTATAGCTGGAGTTTTTTAAGGTGGTCAGCGTAGGGCATCTGCTTTAGGCCTGTGATTCTTTTAGTGAGGCATTTCTGCGGCCTTTCCAGTTGTTGCAGATGTCTTAAGAGGTACATACCAATCGGGGCGTTGTATTCTATAATGGGTATAATGAGGAATGAGTACAGTGGGACAATGACCTCCTTTTTTCCTGGATGAAAAGCCTTTAGTGATGAGGTGTGCCATGTAGAATGATTTCCTGACTGTTGTGGCGATGTGGTTATCGAAGGTGAGACCACTGTCCACCTGTGTCCCTAAGTCTCTTATCACACTTTCAGTATTTAGTGTACTGCCACCTATATGGTAATTCAAGGATACATGTTTTTTCCCAAAGGGGATAACTATACATTTCTTGGCACTGAGCTTGAGCCCATGGCTCTGGCGCCAAGCATATGTTTCTGTAAGGCCCTTTTGTAGAGTATCCACATCATTTGGGGATTCAATAATGGCTCCCAGTTTGCAGTCATCTGCGAACTTTGTTAGCCAGAGTCCCTTAGTGTAGTTGTAGAGAAGTAGATGCCAAACAAGAGCAGTCCCAGGACTGAACCCTGAGGTACTCCACATATCACTTGTCTGGAGATGGATTTGGAGTTGGCTACTTTTACAGTGTGGGTACTATCAGTAAGCCAGTTAGCAACCCATTGAGTGATGTAGGGATTAATGCCCAGCTTAGTAAGTTTATCTATGATTCCAGAGTGGGGGATGGTGTCAAAGGCCTTGGCAATGTCTAGATAGGCTGTGTGGACCACCTTACCCTTGTCCATGGCTCTGGAGACTGATTCGAAGAAGTCAATCAGGTTCAGGAGACAAGATTGGCCCTTCACAAACCCAAACTGGGTGGGGTCCAGTGTTTGAAGGTTGCCAATGTCTTTGTTTATAAGTTCCATGATAATACGCTCCATGGCCTTGCAGATAAGGCTTGTCAGACTGATGGGACGGTAGTTTCCGGGATCCAAGGTGGATCCCCCCTTGTGGAGTGGGATAACTGTAGCTCTGTGCCACTCAGTGGGCATGAAACCTGAAGTGAGGCTATGATTAAACATGACACTTAGGTGAGGTGCCAGTTCATATTGTAGTTCATGTAGTACACAGCCCGGGATGTCATCTGGTCCCATGGATGCTGTATTCTTAGCTTTGGAGAGTGTGTTTTTTACCTGTGTGGCCGTTATTACTGGAATTTGGCAATCTTCCAGTATTGAGATGGGCCATTCACATATATTCAGGGGCAGCCCATGCTATTGGACTGCCAGACTGCAGCCCCCCCCCCAGCCGTAAAATAAGAAAGAAAGTAAAATAAAATACAAAAGAAAGAAAATAAAAAAAACGATCGCAAGTAGCAGACTTTCGCACATGCGTACTAGCATTTCCGATATCCTGACTGCTGCTGAGACAGTCTGGAGCATGCGCAGACTGTCTCAGCAGCAGTCCAGATTAAGAAGCATTCAAGTGCAGAGATCCCAGAAGTCTATGCAGTTGTAACTGCATAGACTGTCACTGGAAAGGGATCGGACTTGGACTGCAAAGTTGGCAGGATGGGAGTCTCATCAGGGAAGGACATTTCGTGGGCTTAATGAATGAAGCTGTGGAAGGATTTATTTAGAGCTGCAATGAATGGACCTGTCCCAGGTAGTGTGAGTGTGTGTGTGTGTGTGTGTGTGTGTGTGTGTGTGTGTGTGTGTGTGTGTGTGTGTGTGTGTGTGTGTGTGTGTGTGTGTGTGTGTGTGTGTGTGTGTGTGTATATGTGTGTGTAATGCCCCAGGAGCTACATGGTGGTGGGTAGAAAATAAGGCTTGAATCCTGTATCTTGGGCCCACGTGTCAAGAGCCTGAATTCCCTACCCACCACCATTTGTAAAAATGTTGCAGATTTTTCCCTCATACTTGTTCTGTTCCTAATAAAATCTGTGGTTTCTATATTTTTGTGTCTTTGCAAAGTCAATAGTGAATTGGTGCAGTGGTAGCATTGTTGCCTGACAGCTGCATGGTTTCTGGTTTGATACTTGGCTTGGGTGCCTTACCTTCTGTATGTTTTCCCTGTTTTTGTTTCCTCTAATGTCCTCCCATCTTACAAAGATGTGTCTGTCTGGAGTGTTTCTCCCTGGGATGTTGCAGATGTTTCCCTCATTCTTGTTCTGTTCCTCATAGAATCTGTGGTTTCTGTATTTTTGCATCCTTACCATACTGGTAGCGCATTGGTGCAATGGTAGCATTGTTGCCTCACAGCTGCATGGTCTCTGGTTTGATTCTTGGTTGGGGTGCCTTACCGTCTGTGTGTCCTCCCATCTTACATAGACATGTGTTTATCCCTAGGGTGTTGCAGATTTTTCCCTTATACTTGTTCTGTTCCTCATAAAATATGTGGTTTGTGTATTTTTGTGTCCTTGCAAAACCACTAGTGCATTGGTGCAGTGGTAACATTGTTGCCTAACAGCTCTATTTTCTCTGGTTTGATTCTTGGTTGGGGTGCATTACTGTCTGTATGCTCTCCCTGTTTTTGTTTCCTCTAGTGTCTTCCCATCTTACAAAGACATGTGTCTGTCTGGAGTGTTTCTCCCTGGGCCTCTGCTAAAAATTAGCTTTTGTTCCAAGTCAGACTTTCCTGGTTAACAAATGTTAAATATGACACGCATTTGAATATCAGACTTCATATTCTTCAGAAAGTGCATGGTAACACAAAAGCTTTAATTCTAGCAATTTTCTAAGTGTATAATATGGATATTTGAAATTTGTACCTATTTTTGGGACTGTATTCCCCCATTATTGGCTTCATCCAGGTTTTGTGCTAAGTTTGAGAGCTATGGTAAGAACTGAATTCACTGAATATGTTTGGGGGCTATATTCCCCCATTAGTGGCTTTGTCCGGATGTTTTTTGCTAAGAGGTTGAGAGCTATGATGAGAACTGAATTCACTGAATGTTTGGGGGCTGTATTCACCCATTATTGGCTTTGTTCAGGTGTTTTGTGCTAAGAGGTTGACAGCTGTGCTATGGTGAGAACTGAATTCACTAAATGGTAGCCATTTAAGTTTATGTCTTCCTCTTTCACAAAACAGCTGATTTGGCATAGTGATATATTGCTCTGACTGTTTTGCACAGGGTCCTGGGTTTAAGGCTTGGCAGTAAAATATATGGTGGTGACACAGCATTTTATTCTAGCAACTTTCCAACATTATACAAGCAATGTTTAAAATGTGTCCCTGGTTTTTGAGCTTTTGTCTCTCCCACAATAAACTTTGGCTTTTTCCAGATTTCTTTGTGCTGCAAAGTTCAGAGATACAACAGAGTGAGTAGATTTTTACAAGGAGCTGAGAGCTGCAGGGGAGCAAAAGTTTAGTGCTGCTTATGCTGCTCTTGCTTGTGTTGTTAATAGCAAAACAGATAGTATGCTTGCTTTTGATGCAGAAGGCTGTGGGTTCTACTCCCACAGTAGATAGATGCATTGCTGATATTGTACTGTGTTGCAAAAGGGGTGGATGCGAATATACCTCGTAACTATGAACTTGTTATCAGTTTGTCATCCATTTCCTATTGCTAGCTTATCATTTTTTTTAGTGTAAGATAGGCAATTTATTCCTCAAGGGTAACGGGCACTTTATTTGTAGATGAAACAATGAAATACAAAGTTGTTTGCTAGCAGCAGCCTCTTCATTAGTTACAGATCTCTTTAATGTGGAATTATTTAGATGACTTTTACTTCTTCAGAGATTGTGCATATGTACTTATACTGATGGACTGTAGAAGTTTGAGTAGACTTTTATGATGGAAATGTTCTGAATTGGGCAGTTTTGTCATTACTGGTGCATGCATTTTGTTTCATTATTTACTGGAAAACTTTCAAAACAATACATTAAAAACAACATCTAAAACTGTACTGTATTGTACAAGGAATATAATTTAATACAATCAGGAAGGTGTATGAAAGAGCATGTGTATGTTTCGTGTGTAAGGGGCCTGTGATTTGAAAACAGCCCAAACCCAAAGTTAATCTGCCACTGGCAAAATGTATTTTCTTTGAATGTGGGTTTCAATGCTGTTTCAGTGATTGTGAGTTTTCATGGGCAGAGACGTTTTAATGCTAAGTCTGTTCTCATTGTGAGACTGCATTGCTTTGTTTAGCAGATATGATATATATTAGTGTTTGCGCTGTAAAATGCAAAATAAAACTTTTAAATGAAGTCCAAATCATCACAGAAGTAAAGCAGTATGCACATTAGTGTTTATGGTAAATGGGGTGAAATATCCAAGTAATAGTTCATTGGAATGGCTGTAGGGGGGAAGCTCCATTCAACCATGATTTTGTGAGGGGGGAAGGGCAGCAAACTCAAAGACAGCCCCGGCTGAACTATACCTCTCAACTGTCCAGATTTTTGCAGAATGAATAGATTTTTGCTTCTTATTTTTCATTTGTTCCTCATAAAATTTGTGGTTTTCTGTCAAATCATTTAGGAATTAAGTCACTAAATAATGACAGACACTGAGTTTCAGACTTCATAACCTTCAGAAAAATGCATGCTAAATCAAGACCTGTTATTCGATCAACTGTCTCAGTTTATACAAGAGCAATTTTTAGTACTGTTTATATGTTCCCCCCATATATTTGGCCTTGTCCGGATTTCCTGCATTAATAGGTTGAGAGGTACATGCAAATAAATTGCTTTATAGAATTAGGCATATCCAAACCTCTCAACTGTCCCCAATTTTGGCTCAAAATGTTGCTCTTCCCCTAATAATCCCTCCGCAAAATGGCAATTTTGGAAGAAAACATGGAGGGTTTACAATTAATAAATAACTGTAATAATCAATTATAGATTACTTTTATTTCAGAAATGCATGTAGATTATTTTATTTTGTCAGCTGCTCAAGTTAGCAGTACTAATATTAAAAAGTGTCCCTTCTTTGACAGGTTCCCAGCTGTATTGTGTGGCTATTTTATCTTTTTGAATCACATTTTTGGTCCATTTTTCATAAAATTGTGTTTTTTTGGCAAATTAGTGGCAAATTATTAAACACTGAAGTTAGAAAATAATGACAGACATTTCAGTTTCAGATTTCATACCCTTCAGAAAATTCATACTAATGCAATACCTACTACTATTCTATTATCTTTCTAAGTTTATAAGAGCAATATTTAAAAATTGTCCTTATTTTTGGGCCTTTGTCCCACTTCTATGTATGGCTTTGTCCAGATTTCTTGCTCTGAGGTTGAGGGGTATGACAAATGTGTCAGGGCCATCGCAGTCAGCCAGAGACATTTCAAATTGTGACATACTTGTTGCACCCGACTCCCCCATGTAGTGACTCTGGATGTGTCCAAGGAAGGCAAGGAGCAGTTATGCAGTGTAAATGTGTAGACTATCCCCCCATCCAAGGTAGACACAGGTACTAGAATGGTTTTTCATCTGTCCTTGATTTTGCAGAATGTTCTGGTTTCTGTCATATTTTTATACTGTTGATTTATGCTTATTATTATTCAGAAAGTGCCTGTTGCTTTGTGTTTAAGTAGCAGTGCTTTAATGACCATCTGGTAAGCTTGTCTGAGATTGTAAGATGCAAGTAAGTTTTAATAAGCATACTGTTAAAGAACTGCCAACATTGAAAGCCTTTCTGTTGTTGCCATGCAGAGAATACTTACATGACTAGATAACATATAAGCCTTGGGTATTGAAATGCATATGACAGTATTTGTAATGAAGGACAGGATTACATTATTTTAAGAGCTCATTACAGGCTTTACCCGTACACTAAACAGAATGCCAGTCTATCATGTGTGGTCCATATCCTGTACAGCAATCCTTTAAGCAATGTATGTTGACCTTGTTTCCTGTTTGCTTTTCATTTTTTACTTTGATCATGTTTTCCCCATGAAACAAGTAGATAGTTGTTGTCAGGCAGAAGTCGTTTTTGAATAAGAAACATTTTTACAAGTGGGGGTATCACAGAGATTGCTACTTTCAGTATGTTACTTGGTACTTTAATAAAGCTGAATTATAAATTATAATTAGAACTGGAGTACAAGGGGAAGTGGTTTGAGCTGAGTGCTGCTTGTTTTTCTTATACTTGATTTTGACTAGCATTCCAGTAATGTATTTAAAAAGTAATTTATTTTTTCATGCCTCACAACCTTTTTGTTTCCATCTAGATATTAAGTAAGCTGTCATACAGCCAATGGATTGAAATATGTTTTTTCTTCTACACTTCATTTTGTCTTGATTGGACTCTCATAATGATGGTTTGGCACCCAGGGCAGAGTATTTAATTAAAGTTACAGTTTTTTATGGTTTTGAGCATAGCTCCACCCCTTTCTAGTTGGCCACACCCATTCCAATTGACCCCACCCATTCAGCTGTCTCCTGCAGCCCCCCTTTGATTTGAAGTCACCAGCCACCATATATCATAGAACCTAAGCAACATTACATAAATTATTCAATTCCTGCCACTTTTTTAAACAAGAAGTATCTTTATTAAACCATCACTTATACATTTATATAAATGAAAACAAACCACACTGACACAATCCTAGTTGCAAGCATTTTACATCACAAACTAAACTTACACACGCCCAGTTGCAAGCATTAGACATCACTTATAATCTACCCAATCGGAAATACTTTAATCCTCCTCATATTTAAGATAAAGTTGACAGACATGACTGACACTTGGAAATACATTTTCATTTATTCTGTTTAACTATTGCAATATTGACAGTACATTAAGCAGGCACTTAAACACCAATCTGAGGATTTATTTTGTCTAATGAAGGAATGAGAGAACTTAGTTCACATAAACATACACATGTGCTCTTGCTCAAGCGCGCGCGCGCACACACACACACACACACACACACACGCACACACACACATATGCACGTACACACACGTGTGCATGCACACACACACACGTGCACGCGCACACACACACACACACACACACACACACACACACACACACACACACACACACACATACACACACACACACACACACACACACACACACACACACACACACACACACGCACACACTCTGAAATGGAAATTTCACTTTATATGGATGTTTTTGTAAATCAAAACAAAATGGATTAATCACAGTTAGAAAAATAGAGACCTACCTATTCCTTTAGCATGGATCACATTTTTGAAGCATACATTTATCATGGAATGATCTGTTGATAAAGTAAAATCACCTGTCTACTTAGCCTTCTCCCAGGTGGAATAAAATGGGATTATTTTTGACTGCTTCACACTGCTGCATCATTCGATCTGTATATATTTAACATATCAGAGCTTTTGCTTATATCCACAGTCACTGATAACAACAAAGTCTTTAACAGAATTGACTTTCTCAGAAAACATTTTCATTTCCTCTCTCCCCATTATATATCCCATGTCCATAGGTTCATAGGTTCATAGGTTCATACTAGGCTATCTGCCCGAGGGCATTTACAAGCCTAGCCCATAGTTTTGTGGCTTAAGCCACCCCTTTAGTATGGGGAACTATACCCATTATTTTGCTGTGCCTCTGTTGAGCAGTGACACTGAGGTAATCCCTGGGGTATATCTGCGATCTCCCATCCATTGGTCAAGATTTCTCTTGAACAAGGCCAGCGAGGTGCTCTGCCTCACATATACCGGGATTTTATTCCACAGCATAGGGAGTCTTTGGGTGATGAATCTATCCCTCCAGCACGTCCTATTAATAGCCGTGTCGAGGTTTAAGTCTCCGCCCTTGTGGCTCTGACGGATCTAGATTTTTGAGGTGAAGCATATTCATCAAATCTGGGTTTGACATGGCCTTGTATGTTAGGCAAAGGTCACCTCTGAGCAAGCGGTGGCGACTGAATAGAGCTGGAGTTCTTTCAGTCGGGCAGCATAGGACAGATGTTTGAGACCCTTTATCCTTTTGGTGAGGAACTTTGTGGCCTCTCCAGCTGCTGCAAGTGTCGGGTCAGATACATTCGAATGGGGCATTGTATTCAATCATTGGTCTGATGAGTGATGAGTATAGGGAGACTATGACCTCCCTTGATCTAGATGAGAATCCCTTCATGATAAGGTGGGCAATGTAGAAGGTCTTCCTAACTACTTTAGCTACATGGGTGTCGAATGACAGACTACCATCAACCTGGGTCCCCAGGTCCCTGATAACTTCTTCTGTACTCAGTGGATTGCCACCTATTTGGTAGCTAGGGGTAACCTTGTTTTTCCCGAAGGGTATGACTATGCATTTTTTGGCATTTAACTTTAGGCCATGGCTCTGGCACCAGTTATCCATTTCTGTGAGACCCTTCTGAAGGATATCTGTGTCAGATGTGTTTTCTACTATGGCCCAGTTTGCAGTCATCTGCAAACTTTGTCAGCCATAACCCTCCTGTGTTTGCTTGTACTTGGAAAAGTAGATGCCAAACAAGAGTGGGCCCAGGACTGAGCCCTGTGGTACACCACTTGTGACAGGCTTTGAGTCTGACATGGCGCCAGCAACTCTGACCCTGTGGGTTCTGTCACTCAGCCAGTTTGCAACCCATCTTGTGATGTATGGGTTAACATTTAAGCTGATGAGTTTTTCAATGATACCCGAGTGGGGTATTGTATCAAAGGCCTTAGCCAGATCGAGGTAGGCTGTATGGACTGCCTTTCCCTCATCAATGGCTTTGGTGACTGTTTGAAAAAGTCAACCAAGTTTAGAAGGCATGATCTGCCTTTGACAAAGCCAAACTGGGATGGATCCAAAGTCTGCAAATTCCCTATGTCTTTATTTATGAGGTCCATTATGATCCTCTCCATGGCTTTGCAGATAAGGCTTGTCAAGCTAATGGGACGGTAATTTCCAGGGTCGGTGGAGGCACCGCCTTTGTGAAGTGGGACCACAGTTGCAGTGCGCCACTCCTGGGTACATATCCAGAGGTAAGACTATGATTAAACAGCTGTCCTAGCTGTGGGTTTAATTCCTCGTTGAGTTCGTGGAGCACACAGCCGGGGACACCATCAGGTCCCATGGATGCTGTGTTTTTGCTTTGGAGAGAGCAGTTCTCACTTGGGCGTTGGAGATGTTTGGGGGCTGCAATCGCTTGGTATAGATATCTCTCCTTTTGGGGAGGAAGTTTGCACTGAACCTGTCAGCCAGTATGTTGGCAATGTCTGTAGGATCAGTAATCTTCACATCATTTTGAACTAGTTCTGAGCATATCTGGGAGTTTCCTCCCAGGTTTCTAACATAGCTAAAGAAGGCCTTATGATTGTCTTTTGAGTCTTTAGCTATTTTTCTCTCAAAATTTGCTTTGGATGATTTTATGAGAGCTCTTAGTTTTTACTTATAGTGATCAAGGGTGTCTTACCTTTTAAGGATTTTGCTCTATCTTGTAGTAGCTTCCTCCTTTTGTTGTAGAGTTTGTTTATGGCTGGGGTCCACCAGAGTGGATGCTTGCCTTTGGTACAAAGAGTCTTTGTTTTGCTTGGGATTGCCTTATCCATGCAGTCCTGCAGGTGCTGGTAGAAGGCATTTGTAAGTGATTCAGCGGCTTGAGTACTGTTTTCCGTCGGCTCGGGGCCTTAAAGGAGACCACACTAGTCTTTAGAAGTGTGAAGTCGGCTTCGAGAAGTTCTTTACTGTGGTCTTTTTATTTCAGGTGGGGTGGGATGAGGACCTCCAGCGAGATTAGTTGTGATCTGATCTCACCAGTGAGGGGTATACTTCGGTGTTGAACATTGTGCTCCCATGTTCGTGATGATGAGATCAAGTATGTTTTCTCCTCTTGTGGGGATGGTGACTAGTTGTTCCATGGCATTTGAGTTTATGAATTCCAGGAACTTTTGGGCTAGGGTGTTTGGGCTTGAGTAGTGTTCCCAGTCTATATTAGGGTAATTGAAGTCACCTAGTATGATGGTGTTTGGTGATACATTTATCCCTCTAGTGTTTTCAGGAAGGCCATGTGAGGTTCCTGAGTTTGTGAGGGTGGCCTGTAACATGCTACAATTTGCAGAGCAGTCTTGCCTATGGTTAATTGCACCTGGATGGTCTCCGATGCATCGTGCGTTGCCACCAGTCTTGAGGTGTGGGTGTCTTTGATGAATATGGATACCCCCTCCTTTCTTGGTATTGTCCGGATTTTGGGGCGGAGCATGATAAGAGGTAAAACCTGATAGTGCTGGGGTGCTCTCAGGAGCCTTGAACCAGGTTTCTGTCACTGCACAGACATCGATGTTCTCCATACTGAGAAGGGCCTCAGTGCGTGCATTTTGAGATTTAGACTTCTGGCATTGAGCAGCATTACCCTTAGTTTTTTCCTTTTTGTGTTCTAGGGTGGTAGGTTTAGAATTTGAGCCTTGCCTAAAAAGGCACTATGGGGTGGCAAGAGCCTTTGCCAATATCCGGAATCCCAGGGTGACAGGTGCAAGCCGTCCCTTATGAAGCAGCGTGGCTTGTCCAGCATGTCATCCCAGGCAGACAGACATTGGATCCCCTTTGAATGACACCAGAGTTTAAGCCAATTGTTAAAGCTGATCATCTTATCTCTGTATTGTGGCATCATTCTTGGTGAAGGTAGGATACTGCTCAAGGTCAGGGTCATACCTGCCTGGGCTACATAATCAGAGAGCTCCTCAATGTCTCTTTTCATGTAGTCCAAGGAGTGCGTCTCAGGTCGTTTACACCAGCGTGGACAATGACTGAGTCATATTTGTACCTGCTGTTGAGAGACCTGAGTGCTTGCGTTATGTGGCGGATTCTAGCGCCCGACAGGCAGCTTACTGTGACCTTCTCCTTACTCAGTCTGGTGAGCGGGACGTCAGTGTGTCTGACTATGGAGTCACCAATGACTAGTGTGTCTGGCATTGTGTTTGGCCTTAAGGGCTGTGACTGTTTGACACTCTGACTGTGAGGTCTATGTGTTGCAGGTGTTGTGTTCTGAGGTGGTGGTTGTTTGGGTGTCTGCTTTGGTGGCCTCTGCTGTTTTGGTAGATTTTTGATCAGAGCCGAGTATGTCTTTGTGTGTTTATGTGTATGATTTGAGGTTGTGATGGTACTATGTGAGACTGGGTCTATAGTGTGTGTGGTAACCTTCTCCTCCTGACTGGTCTTGCCAGTCCTATGTTGAGAGAGCTCAGCCTCCAGTTTGGCCGTATAGTTGCATCTCTCGCATGTATTTGTGTTTTGTGGGAGGAGGAGAGGGTTGTCTGTGTACATGAGGCAATTGTAACATTGTCTCAATATTCCCAGGTTCACCAGCTGAGCAGGAGAGGACACTAGCAACTGATCCCTCGACATGCTAGAAGGACTAGACAAAAAACTTTAAAAGAGATTCCGGGGGACGTGAGTGACCGAGAAATGGGGGTTTGCCTTTTTGGGGTGCTATCTATAAGAGTGCCGTATCAAGGTAATAAGTACTGTAGGAACAAGTGCTAGGTTTAACAGATAGAGAAAAGTCTACTTGGAGTCAAGTAGAGATGATCTTTTTAGGTATTAGAGAAAGTGCTAGTAACAGGGATGCTTAAAGGTAAGATTGAAAAGAATGCACTCTGCAGTGTGCACTAGAGAAGTTTTTATTATATTTGACGATAGAAGAAAGCTACTTTTTCCTGAATGTCCATTAAGTGACTTTAATGTTCAATATACCCTCATTTTTTGCTCCCCCTTCTCTCACTTGCAATTCATCCACTTGTGAATGCCATCTTAAATGGCCCAATAGCCTCCTCCAAATCATACATTCCGGTAAACCATCTTCCAAGTCCAAAACCTTCTTTCTGAAAAAAGTGGTTCCTTGGACATAAGGAACAGTTGGCCCTTATAATCTGCTATATATGCTCACTCCTCCTTTGCTCTAACGTTCATTACAGCTGTACATCTCTCTGACATGATCTTGTGAGCCCCCATCTTGTCATCTTCTCTGTAATTGTCTCATGTTAAGCGTTTCATATTTTTTATTTTCTGGTCATATGGTCTCTCCATCCTTCCACACCTAATTGCCGTATACAACACACCAGGGTGGTGCTCTTGCAGACAGAATGGTAACCCAAAATATCAAATAAAACCAACTCAGATAAACCATTAAAAAATTATTTATTAAGGTGCACTTTCACGATAAAACACTGCTTCATCAGACAACCCAATAAAAGCATCATGCATTTTTATATTCAAATCAGCCAGTAAAAATCACATAACAATTATTTAGCGATTTAGCGCGGAGTTGCCACAGGAGCACACAAGAGCAGCGGCGGTTAATCAAGGTTAAACTATTCGGGCTACCTAAAGTCCACTCTAAAAATTTTCCCTTAAAACAGCCTTCCTTGAACTGTACTGCTGATCAAACCAGCGTATTCTATATCTAAAAGGTTTAGCTCTACTTGATTCTTAAGTAGACTATTCTCTATCTGTAAAGCCTAGCACCTGCTCCTAAAGTATTTTTTTACTTGATATAGCACTTTTATTATACATAGTACCCCACCAGCCAAAAAAAACCCTTTTCGATCACCCACATCCCCCGGAGTCTTTTAAAGTCCTTGTCTATTCCTTCTAGCATGTCGAGGGATCAGTTGCTAGTGTCCTCTCCTGCTCAGCTGGTGAATCTGGGAATATTGAGGCAATGTTACAATTGTCTCATGTACATGGACAACCCTCTCCTTCTCCCACAAAACACAAATACATGCGAGAGATGCAACTATATAGCCAAACTGGAGGCTGAGCTCTCTCAACATAGGACTGGTAAGACCAGACAGGAGGAGAAGGTAACCACACACACCACAAACCCAGTCTCACATAGTACTATCACAACCTCAAATCATACACATAAATACACAAAGACATACTCGGAGGCTCTGATCAAAAATCTACCAAAACAGCAGAGGCCACCAAAGCAGACACCCAAACAACTGCCACCTCAGGACACAACACATGCAACACATAGACCACATAGTCAGTGTGCCAAACAGTCACAGCCCTTAAGGCCAAACACAATGCCAGGCACACTCGTCATTGGTGACTCCATAGTCAGACACACTGACATCCCGCTCACCAGATTGAGCAAGGAAAAGGTCACAGTAAGCTGCCTGTCAGGTGCTAGAATCCGCCACATAACACAAGCACTCAGGTCTCTCAACAGCAGGTACAAGTATGACTCTGTCATTGTCCACGCTGGTGTGAACGACCTGAGATGTACCTCCTTGGACTACATGAAAAGAGACATAGAGGAGCTCTCTGATTATGTAGCCCAGGCAGGTATGACCCTGACCTTGAGCAGTATCCTACCTTCACCAAGAATGATGCCACAATACAGAGACAAGATGATCAGCTTTAATAATTGGCTTAAACTCTGGTGTCATTCACAGGGGATCCAATGTCTGTCTGCCTGGGACGACATGCTGGACAAGCCATGCTGCTTCGCAAGGGATGGCTTGCACCTGTCACCCCTGGGCTTCCGGATATTGGCAAAGGCTCTTGCCACCCCCATAGTGCCTTTTTTAGGCAAGGCTCAAATTCTAAACCTACCACCCTAGAACACAAAAAAGGAAAAAAACTAAGGGTAATGCTGCTCAATGCCAGAAGTCTCAACCTCAAGATGCACGCACTCAAGGCCCTTCTCAGTATGGAGAACATTGATGTCTGTGCTGTGACTGAAACCTGGTTCAAGGCTCCCGAGAGCACCCCGACACTATCAGGCTTTACCTCATATCATGCGTTCCAGCCCCAAAATCCGGACAACACCAAGAAAGGAGGGGGGGTGTCTATATTCATCAAGGACACCCACACCTCAAGGTTGGTGGCAATGCACGATGCATCGGAAACCATCCAGGTGCAATTAACCATAGGCAAGACTGCTCTGCAATTTGTAGCATGTTACAGGCCACCCTCTCAATCTCAGGAACCTCACATAGCTTTCCTGAAAACACTGGAGGGGATAAACGTATCTCCAAACACCATCATACTAGGTGATTTCAACTACCCGAATATAGACTGGGATCACTACTCAAGCCCCAACAGTCTAGCCCAAAGGTTCCTAGAGTTCATAAACTCAAATGCCATGGAACAACTAGTCACCATCCCCACAAGAGGAGATAACATACTAGATCTCATCATCATGACCATGGGGTCACAATGTTCAACACCGGAAGTATACCCCTCACTGGTGAGATCAGACCATAAACTAATCTCACTGGAAGTCCACATCCCGCCCCCACCTGAGATAAAAAAGACCACAGTGAAGAACTTCTCAAAAGCCAACTTCACACTTCTAAAGACTAGTGTGGTCTCTTTTAAGGCCCCGAGACTGCGGAAACCATTACTCAAGTCACTGAATCACTTACAAATGCCTTCTACCAGCACCTACAGGACTGCATGGATCAGGCAATCCCAAACAAAACAAAGACTCTTTGTACCAAAGGCAAGCGTCCAGTCTGCTGGACCCCAGCCATAAACAAGCTCTACAACAAAAGGAGGAAGCTACTACAAGATAGAGCAAAATCATTAAAAGGGAAAACACCCTTGATCATTATAAGTAAAAAACTAAGATCTCTCATAAAATCATCCAAGGCAAATTTTGAGAGAAAAGTCACTAAGGACTCAAAGGACAATCATAAGGCCTTCTTTAGCTATGTTAGAAACCTAGGAGGAAACTCCCAGATATGCTCAGAATTAGTTCAAAATGATGTAAAAATTACTGAACCTACAGACATTGCCAACATACTGGCTGACAGGTTCAGTGCAAACCCCCCCCCACAAAAGGTGAGATATCTATACCAGAGAATTATAGCCCCCCAAACATCTCTAATGCTCAGGTGAGAACTGCTCTCTCCAAGGCAAAAAACACAGCATCCATGGGACCAGATGGTGTCCCCGGATGTGTGCTCCACGAACTAAATGAGGAATTAAACCCGCAGTTAGGGCAGCTGTTTAATCTTAGCCTCACCTCAGGATACGTGCCAAAGGAATGGCGTACGGCAACTGTGGTCCCACTTCACAAAGGCGGTGCTTCCACCGACCCGGGAAATTACCATCCCATCAGCTTGACAAGCTTGATCTGCAAAGCTATGGAGAGGATCATAATGGAACTCATAAATAAAGACATAGGAGACTTGCAGACTTTGGATCCGACCCAGTTCGGCTTTGTCAAAGGCAGATCATACCTTTTAAACTTGGTTGACTTTTTCGAAACAGTCACCAAGGCCATTGATGAGGGAAAGGCAGTCCAAACAGCCTACCTCGACCTGGCAAAGGCTTTCAACACAATACCCCACTCAGGTATCATTGAAAAACTCATCAGCTTAAATGTAAACCCATACGTCACAAGATGGGTTGCAAACTGGCTAAGTGACAGAACCCGCAAGGTCAGAGTTGCTGGCGCCATGTCAGACTCAAAGCCTCTCACAAGTGGTGTCCCACAGGGCTCAGTCCTGGGCCCTCTTCTGTTCGGCATCAACTTTTCATAAGTACAAGCAAACACAGGAGGATTATGGCTGACAAAATTTGCAGATGACTGCAAACTGGGCGCCATAGTTGAGAACACATCTGACACAGATATCCTACAGAAGGGTCTTATAGAAATGGATAACTGTTGCCAGAGCCATGGCCTAAAGTTAAACGCCAAAAAATGCATAGTCATACCCTTCGGGAAAAACAAGGTTACCCCTAGCTACCATATAGGCGTCAACCCACTAAGCACAGAAGAGGTTATCAGGGATCTGGGGACCCAGGTTGACAGTAACCTTTCATTTGACACTCAGGTTGCCAAAGTAGTTAGGAAGACCTTCTACATTGCCCACCTGATCATGAAGGGATTCACATCTAGATCAAGGGAAGTCATCGTCCCCCTGTACTCATCACTCATCAGACCAATGATTGAGTACAATGCCCCATTCGGAATGTATGTGACACGACACCTGCAGCAACTGGAAAGGCCCCAAAAGTTCCTCACCAAAAGGATAAAGGGTCTCAAAAATATGTCCTATGCTGCCCGACTGAAGGAACTTCAGCTCTATTCAGTCACTTACCGTCTGCTCAGAGGTGGCCTGTGCCTGACATACAAGGCCATGTCCAACCCGGAATTGATGAGCATGCTTCACCTCAAAAAATCTAGATCCCTCAGAACTACAAGGGCGGGAGACTTAAACCTCGACACGGTTATTAATAGGACATGCTGGAGGGACAGATTCATCACCCAGAGACTCCCTATGCTGTGGAACAAAATCCCGGTACATGTGAGGCAGAGCACCTCGCTGGCTTTGTTCAAGAGAAATCTTGACCAATGGATGGGAGATCGCAGATATACCCCAGGGATTATCTCAGAGTCACTGCTTGACAGAGGCACAGCAAAATAATGGGCATAGTATCCTCCAAACTAAAGGGGTGGCGAAAGCCACAAAATTCTGGGCTAGGCTTATAAATGCCCTTGGGCAGATAGCCTAGTATGAACCTATGAACCTATGAACCTATGAACCTATTATAAAGCATAAACTCTTAAAGTGCTAAAACACAAAAAATCATATGAACAACATGAAACTATTAAAAATCATAGTAAAAAAGTCAATGTTTCAATGACCTTTCTCTTAAAAATGGTTTCCTTGATATAATTAATTGTTTGATGCTTTTATTGGGTTGTCTGATGAAGCTGTGTTTTACCGTGAATGTGCTCACCTTGGTGTTGGTGTGTTGTATACAATTTAATTTGTTCCTTCTTTGGAGCTCTGTTTCCTGTTTCTGCTGTTTTTTACTTCTACTGGACTCCATTAAATGATCCGATGTCCTCTTCTTACTTCCAGAACTGTAAATAGGACTCAGTGTTTTACTTGCACAGTGCATATGAGCACCTTGGCTTCTACCTTTACCTCCTTCGTCTACCCTTTGCAGTCCAGTCTAGGTATGATAAGCACTCCCAGGTCCTTTTCATGCATGATTTACACAAGTACCACTTCCCTTCCCCTACTGACTATTCACACCAGGATTGTTCTAGACTAGCTGTAGTACTTTGCTTCTGTCGACAGTGAACATCAGCTGCTATCTTTCTGCCTGGTTTGTCAGCCTTTTCATGTCTTTTCTTAGCCTCTTTCCCACATCCTCCACTGTTACATCTATCTTTTTTTTTCAGTGATGAAGCTGGTCCTGTCCTCTCTTCTTTCTGATGCAACTAAAACAAACAGCTTAAACATTACTAGGTCCAGGATTGTCTCTTATGGTAGTATATCCCCAGGACTGATTCATATGGTAATTCACTTGATACTTCCATTACTCATGACATCCCCTCTCTCTCTCACCACAGCCATTCAGCCTTTTTGCAGTCCAATTCCTCAGTCTCATTCCTACCTCAGTCCTTGCAGTTTCCTAGAAGTCACATGTGAGGCATTGCGTCAGAAGCCTTGATGAAGTCAGAGAAGATGACAATCTACTAATACTCTCCTCTCAAACTCTTTTGCATTCTAATCATAAAACTGGAACAGAGTGATTCTGACTGATAGCTCATTCTGCCCATGGGCTTGAGTTGTATGTTGCTTGGGAGACTGATGTTCTCTTGGAATGCAACTAACCTTTCCTTTAGGATTCTCTGCTTAACTTAATAGGTCTATTATTCCCTAGATGTTTGCTGCACCACTGTCCTTTTGAAAGGTATCAATTTTACTATCTTCTAGTCCTCAGGGAATCTATATTACCAAGTTATTTGTTTAACATCTCTCTTAAAAGATCTACAAACACAGAGACAGATTTCATATGACTATGCGGAGCAGCCCATCTGTTTTATATGTTGTAACCACACTTTGTCCTTTGAGTTCCATTTGCCTCTTTCTGTTGTGTTTTCATTTCCATCCACCTCTTTTCCTGCTCTGCCTTAGTTCATTCTTTAGCATGATACCCTCCTCTCATTTTTCTTCATGAAGACTGATGCAAAGTATTAATTTAATACTCACTGGTTTTCCATGAATTCTGTGGTCTTCCTCTCATCTGTCCTCAGCCTGGCCAGGTCCATCTCTCCTTCTATTTTGCTGTACACTTAAAATGTAACTTACTCCCCTTTGTCATCCTTCAACTAATTCCTTTGCCATTTTGTTCCTTTATGGTTGTCACCTTCTTTATCACCCTACTGCCTGCCTCCTTTTACTGTGCCTCTTCCAACTCTCTGTTCACTGTATTCATTCTCTTCTATGTTGTCCTGATTGTCATAATCTTAGTCTCCATGGTGATGAATTAACCTTCTCTCTTTACTGCTGTACATAGCTATGAGTACTCGGTGTTCTATAGCTTTCTCATTCCTATTGTATCTGCTGACCTCTAACCCTTTTGTAACGCCATATCATCATCCTCATCACTGATTCCTAATCATTCTACCATAACCTAAAACCATACATTAACATGATCATTCTTGGCTATCAGTACTTTTACTAAGACATCCCTGGTGCTCTGAATCTTTGTTAGGACCAAAGAAAGAATTCTATTTTTTATGGTAGAGTTCTCAGCTAGCTATCTGATCCTCATGTAGTTGAAGACTTCATTTAGATCCCATGGGATATATACTCAGGAACTTAGGATTATTTTGTCTTTTCCCTAGAAGGTTCTGCTTTCCATTGAGTATGTCATTTGTTTTATTGTCACACTTTTTCTCTGCCAGGGGTTCTTATCCCTATTAATAGATATGTTTAGTAGATTAATACACTGCATATGTCATCTAGCATCCCATTACTTCTAAGTTAACTGCCAGTGTGTGTACCTTAGATTCAGATCCTCACCGGTCTTTTTTCTTCTTATATGATGATTTTCTGCCTCCTCACTGCCCTTGTATTTTTTCATTCTCTAATGCAAACTACAGTTCCCCATTTCTGCCATTTCATAGCAACTTCTTCCTGGCAACTCCATGTTTTAAGGTCTGACTTTGCCTGCAGTTGGACACTTTACGTTCAGTACCTTGATGATATTATTTTTCACATTTTAGCACAATTTGTTAGAATTGTAAGAATTTTATCAGATAATGAAGTATTTTTGGAAGAATGCAACAAACTGAATTACATGTTTCTGGAAAGAGGATACCCAGAAGATTTTGTACACCAAATTATAAATGAAGTTATAAATGATAGGAAATCCAAGTTTAGAACCCTGCTTGGGCAGGGATTAGTTATAAATTTGGATTCCAAATTTTACAATCAAGATGGATTTAATAGAGCACTAGTTCTTAAATACCATCCCTTGGCAGGTACGGTTAAGAATGTTACATTAACAAAGTGGAACATTTTTAAGCATGATGAAAGGCAGGCTGACATTTTGAGTGATAGATTGAGTTTTATTTACAAAAAGGATACTAACCTTAAAAGTATTTTGGAAAGCTTGGGAAAAAAGGAAGGTAATGATAGAACTATTAAAAGGACTATAACAAGAATCAACTGTAATTAATGTCCCAACATCTTTGAGGGTGAGAGTATGGCTGCTGGTGTTTGCGTCAAAGCTCTTAAATTGACAGAAAGTTGCAACTGTGCATCATTGGGGGTGGTTTACATAGCTACATCTAGTTGCTGTAAATCATACTATGTTGGGAAAACTGAAAGAGGTTTAAGTAAATTAATCTATGAGCATATTTATGATATCACATAAAGAAATGACAAAAAGGCACTATATGAATATATGACTCTTTGTGTTAATTATAACAAGTTTTCATTTATGGTCTTGGAGAATGTCCCAAAGAACCCTAGAGCAGGCCCATGGGAGACCTTAACTGAGTATACGGTGTTACAATGGCAACTTAGATTATATGCAATCACATCCCCAGGGCTTAATGTGTCAATATACAGTACTCTCAAGCTTCTTGCTGATATGTTATGATAATGAATGGTCCTTGGCCTACTTCAAAGTTACTAAATGTTTAATTTAAGGAACATAATGCATATACTTATCTGTTAATAGTTTTTTGCTTATAGATACCATTACCTTAATATGTGTATTTTATAGGATTTTCTATGGATGTGATTTTTGTATTCAGGTGTCTCTTTAAGAAATGACTAAGAAGTTGTTTTTTATATATTTATATGTTTATGTATTCTTACAATTAATGTCACAATAGGGACAATTTTCAAATTTAAATTTTATATTTTATATCTTGGATTAAGTATGAATTGTTACGTGCTTTGGTTTTGTAAGTATCATTTCAAGAGTTTGTTTGAAATACATTTTGATCACATAATACACTTGGGAATATTTGGTCGGGAATTGCTTTCAGGTTCTGAAAAAGCCCATCTAATTAATTTGTGGATGAAAGTGCTAAACTGTTTAATTAATAAATATTGTTATAGGGATATTGTGGAGCTTCCTTTGTTACAAAATCTTGGAAACAGACTTTTGGATTATTGGTATCTTAAACTTTTTCTGACTGCACTTGTTGATTGCTGCTAATCACATGGTTTATTATCCATTTGACAAACCCAATGATACACCTCTTCAAATCTTCAAAGTCCAACATCTACTAATGCATAAGTATAAATAGTTGCTTTTATTTCATATTAATGTAATCTAATTAGCAAATGAATGTGCACATGTATATTACTTAATGTTTGTGCATATTCCTGAATGTCTGTTTGAAAATGTTTATAATATTATGCAGCTTTTCTTCCTGGGCCTTCACTGAAGACAGATTTTTAACCAAACCTAATCAGATCAACCTGGTAAATAATAGCAAAATAAATAAATAAAATAAAAATAAAATAAAGCGTTTCTCTAAAGGGCAAGTCTCATTCCACCATCAGATATGGTGGCAATGGCTAGACACCAATATTATATATGCTAACTCTAGGGGCAATGTTTCTTGTAATATGAAGGATATTATGAGGCAATGGAAAGTTAAGCTTAGTACATATCCTCCTCCAAAAAGTGCTGTAATGGTATCCTTAATACAAAGGGTCACAGTTACAATCTTCACAATAACAAAGGGAAGCACTATTAAGTCATTTTTGTTTGTTCCCCTGCAATGTTAAAGTACTAGTTAAAGTACAAGAAAAATAGCAGAGCTAAGGACTTTAAATCTTTATTCTACTTACCAAGCTTACACAGACCCTGTGAAATATGTGGTCTGGTTTAGGCCCGCTCCGCTCACTCTCGCTGTGCTCAGGCTCGCGCCGCACCTCACCATGCCCCCAAATACCACCCACCCCTAGTAGTGCTAAATTTATAGAACTGAAACCACACCCCAACTCTTTTTAACCAATCAACAAAAAATAAATCTTAAAAAAAGACCTCTTCCTCTTCTACCCATTTTTACTTTTCTTCAAACTATTACCTGTGCACAAGTTAATATCTATACAATGTCACTGCCACTACCAATGTTAAAATTCAAATTAAGAATATTCTACTCCCTACTACCACTGCTGCTTATCTTCTCACCACCTATGAACATCAGAGAGACCTAGATTTCCACTATCCTAGAGCCCAAACTACAATTACGATAAAATCAAATAAGTTAGATTACTTAATAAATCCCTTTACACCTAAACCCTTATATACTATATACCAGCATCCTATTAGAACCAGATATGTCAACCCCAAAACTAAAAGATACAAAGTCTGATACTTAAATATTTGAAACTCACAATTAGATTACAATGCAACCTAACTATGGATGGAGACATCCACCCAAATCCTCACCCATCTTCACCCATCAACACTACCACCAAAACCACTTTTCCCACTAACTCACAAACCTTAAACAAACCCACTAACTTTCTCTTGGTTACTCACCTAAACATTAGAAGTATAAATAATATTCAGCACCCTCATGCCCTCTTAGATGTTCTTTCCCCAGATATACTATGTCTTACTGAAACCTGGCTAAAACCATTAACAGTAGACAATGAGATAATCCCTCCAGGTTACAACATACTAAGGCTTGACCGTACTACTAGGAAAGGAGGTGGGGGTAGCTGCTCTATATAAAAGTATGCTACAGATGACCTATGTTGCTCCACAAACAACCCAAATAGATAATGCTGAAATTCTCATTACTAAGCTATATATTAATAAGGACAAATCCATAAATATTGTCTGTGTATATATTCCCCCAGGTAATAACACAAACATCCTAGACAATATTCTATGCTGGTTGTCAAGTAACTACCCCCAAGAAACCATTGTTCTTGGAAACTTTAACATAGACTGGAGCTTCTGTTCCTCAGATCCCCCTACTCTCCATGTAAACCTATACGGATTTAAACAGGTCATATCCTCCCCACTGGGATCAGTAAACCCAACAATAAAGAAAGCACTCTAGATTGGATACTCATTAACAGTGATCCCTACACGTATAAGGCTGGAACCCTGCCTGATGACATAAGTGATTACTTTCTTACCTATATAATCACTCACAAGGCTGACATCCCAAACCAGCCCACTTATAAAACAATAAGGAACAATAAGAAATTTATCCCCGCTAGTTTCCAAAATTAACTCAAAGCATGCAGTCGGTCAGTTCTTAAGCATCTACCACTGGAAGAAGCTGTAACGTACTTTAATACCAGATTCCTAGCCATCCTTGCCATCCATGCACCAGCACGATTGACTAGAACTAAAACAAAAGTCACCCCATGGCTCTCAAAAGAAACCAGACAAAAAATGTCACTTAGAAACAAAGCCTGGGAAACCTAGCATGCCACAAAAGCCCCCAAAGATCAACTTAGATATAGACAGCTAAATAATTACACAAAAAAATCCATTATGATAGACAAAAAAACTATTACTGCCATCTACAACAGAAACACCAAAACCATCCTCAAAAGTTTTGGGCCAGTATAAACAAACTCCTGCACCCCGGATAATCCTCCACTCCTTCCCCCTCGGCTACTAAACAAAAACCTCCAGAAGTAGTTGCCAATACTTTTAATACTTTCTTTACAGAAACCATCCGGCAGCTAGCTAGCCAACTATCTCCCAGTTGCCCAAACCCAATTTATGCCTTACCTATGTCCCAACTCTCCTTTAACTTTCAACCAGTTTCCACTTCACTTATCTGTATACTACTCAATAAATTAAAACCAACCACCCTATCTGTGGATCTCCTCCCAGCTGAGTATCTTCAAAAAGCCACAGATGTCATAGCATATCCATCTTCCATCCTGATCAAGAGAACAATATCTGAGGCTACCATCCCCTCCGTCTGGAAGATATCCCATGTAATCCCACTCCATAAAGGGAGCAGCTCCACTGAACTATCAAACTACAGACCTATAGCTATCCTGTCACCCCTAGCAAAAATTATGGAGAAATGTATCCACAAACAACTCATGAACTATCTTATCAAGAACAATCTCCTGATTAACACTCAGCATGGCTTCAGACCATTCCATAGCACCACCTTGGCCCTCCTCCCCTTTACTAATGTCATCAACCAAAATCAAAACAATAATAAACTTTCCTCAGCCCTCTTTCATGATATTTCCAAGGCATTCAGCATGGTTAACCATCAACTCCTCATTCTCACACTGAAAGCCATCTCCCTAGACAACCAGACTCTCAAATGGCTCCAATCATATCTCAGTGGTAGACACCATCCTGTCCTATGGCAGGACAAACTCTCTAGCCTCCTACCTATCACACTTGGAGCCCCCCAGGGATCCATATTAGGACCTCTTCTATTTTCCATCTTTATTAATGACTTGTACAAGGTCATCCTAAATACAACCTGTGTACAATATGCAGATGATTTGACTTTAATATGCTCAGCCACCTCCCCTTCTGACCTTCAGATATTATCCCAAACTACTTTTAACACAGTGGAAAACTGTCTCCTTAACTGGCAACTAATATTAAATCCTAACAAAATTAAACTATTGCTTTCCTCCCCCACTAGTAGATCCTCCTTACCAGGTTTTACTATAAAATCTAACAATGGCACCATCATTTTTGCAGACCCCTCTACCAAACTCTTACGTGTAATAGTTGACAATAACCTTAAGTGTGACATGCACATTAATCAAATTATTAAAACAGTCAATAAAAAACTTGGCTCACTTTACAGGATTAAACCCTACCTAACTCCACTAACTAGAACTTTTATTGACCGAACACATCTACTCTCCACCATCCTTTATGC